>NC_061115.1:116307610-116515048 GCF_002878395.1 Capsicum annuum | reverse complement strand
AATAATAATAATAATAATAATAATAATAATGATAATAATAATAATAATAATCACATTTGGTTTCTTTTATTTAATAGAATATCATGCTTACATTAATAGCTCCTAATCCTATTTTCTTTTTTCTAGCAACTAATACACACAATTTTCTCTCCTTTTTATTTTGTTGTGAAAATTTAAAATTTGTAATTATCCAATCAAAATTCTAATCAAATTTTGAATTTAAAATTAATGATAACTTCCTTTTATGGCAAAGCACGTTTTGCCAATTTTTTTTACCTACTATAGTTGAATTATGACAATATATGGTTAGGAGATAATTATGAATATAATATCTATATCTATATCTTTATCTATATCTATATCTATATCTATATCTATATCTATATCTATAATATATTAAAAGTGTGAAGACCCTTAGAAAAGTGATTTAAACTTTTACCCTTTATTAAAATTCTCCGCAATAGACAAAAGTGTCTTTTTAATATTTTTATATTTATAATATTTAAAATTTAAAATTAAGGAGTCATAAAATATATGGTAAGAAAATAATAAGTTTTTTAAAATAAGAAGTTGTAGAAATTTTGGAAGAAAAAGTATGGTCAATTTTCTTTTTATGTTTATGTAGTTTTTTTTTGTCTCCATAATAAACATTCAATTGCTCCTTTTATATTTTAGGGACTTTTTAATAAGGAAAAAAAATCTCAATTCACGTGAACACACAGACAAATGGCTTCTCATTAGTGGTAGCTATATATACAACACCTTTGTAAAGAAAAATTATTGAATAATAGTTTCTTGGGCGTTTGGGCCACAGGTGAAAAAAGAGTTTTAAAATAAGGTGTAGGTGACACAAGTCTTAATTATTAGGTGGAGGTGACAATTACTTTATTATGGGTTAAGAAAGTTGGAAAAGTTTGAAAATAACCCACAAGTTTTTAAATTGACACTTTGATCCAAATGTTGGCCTATATAACGAAAAACGGAGGGAAAAAAAGGTGTCTTTCTCTCTCTTCTCACCCATTGTTATTTTCTCTCTCTTAGCTATTTTTGTTGTTCATTGTTGCTGCTGCTTCATTCATCATCTTCTACTTCATTATCATCTTCATCTTGTTCTTATTGACCATTTGTTGTTGTTGTTGTTACCGCTACTGTTGCTATTTGACCAATTTCTTAGGTCAAATTTTATTTCTAACATCACTTTCTACTTTGGCATTACTTCATAGGAGATGTTGGTAAGTTAAATTATAATTTTTAGTTGAATTTGTCATCTGGGTAACTGTTATTGTGTTGTTGTTTTCCAACAATGGATAGAACCCAATCATGAATTCAACATAAGATCCATTTGTTTAAACAGATAAATCATCTGTTGTGACAGATGAGATATCTGTTTCAATAGAAGACTCATATGTTGGATTTATGTTTAAACAGATGGATAATCTATTCCAACATTTGACATATCTCTTGCAACGAATTATTTACCTGTTATAATAGAACCTGAACACGATTCCAACATAGGTTACAACAGATTAATAACCTGCTGCAACAAGTAAGTCATATGGCGCAACAGGTTAATTATCTGTTGCAACTGTCACTCATCTATTGGAATCAGCTACAAAGGTGATTTAGTTATAACATCAATTCAAACAGGTGCTTCATTTGTTGCAACAGATATTCAGGATCGTAACATAAATCCCAACAGGTAAGGATCTGTTGCGACTCATCACTTACCTGTTGCAATAGATAACACATCTGTTGGGATTCATTCATGGCACTATGAAATCACTAACAACTTTTTTTTACAAATAACTTTATTTAGGTACCACTAATGGAGGGATTAATAATAATAGGGGTGGATTGTCATGGTCAATAGTTTGAGAAGAGCAATCGATATGCATAGTGTTAGAAGCAGGGTAAAATGCTAGAGACGATAGCTATGATAGTCCAAAGTGATGTTTCATATCATGAATTTGTGTACTTAATCATCAGCTTTTGTGGACTAAATTATCAATCGGAAGAATTCACCATCAGTTACATGCACAACTCCTTTGAAAATCAGAGGCTACTACTTTTCAAGATAACCGATCAGGTTCCGTTGCATACTTATCTAAGTGATTCAACCAGGCTGGTGTTAAGGGTGTTCATGGTTAAAAAGATGAGAGAGAATGAGAACCAGAACATAGAAGAAGAAAAAGAATTCTTTGATGATAGGTTGGATGATCTAGACATGAATATTCCAGATGATGATCAAACACCTACGCCCATTGATGCGACCAATATGATGTGCAGTTCTTCTCAATCGAAATAATCTGGAAATCTTCAAGACAATGGGACCGGATTTCTTATTGGAATGTCATTGAAGTACAAGAATAAACTATCTAACACTTTGTTTATTTCTGGCTTGAAAAAAGATTTCAGAATAAAGAAGGTGATTAATTCGAGCAGTGTCTTTTACTTTAAATGTGCTAATTCAAACTGCAAGTGGTGGTTGAGAGCAGTGAAGTATGCAAGTTCTGACAGATTCTTCATTCATAAATATGAAAAGCATCACACATGTGGTTTAGATCATATCTCGGGCCAAAATCCTCACGCCACAGCAAAGGTCCTCGGTGAATATTTTAGGAGTAGTTTCCCCGATGGCAAAGGCCCTTCAACAAGGCTTATGGCCAATCAACTCCTTATGGATTTGGGTGTTCTGGTTAGTTATTAGAAAGTATATATGTCCATAGGGATTCCCAAGGACCTGGTTAGGGGGACACTCGATCATGGGTATGAAGTCTTGGATGCTTACCATTACATGATTGAGTTCACAAATCCCAGAAGTAAGACGGCATTGCATCCGGATGAAAATGAAAGGTTCAAGTACTTTTTTGTATCCTATGGTGCTTGGATTCAAGGTTTTTGACATTTGATAAAAGGCATAGCCATCGATGGTACCTTTTTGAGGAGCAGGTATAATGGAGTTCTGCTAGCGGCGGTGGCGTAGGATGCGGAGAATCACATCTTTTCTGTTGCTTTTTGTTAGCGGACAAGGAATGTGATGCTTCTTATGGATTTTTTTGGAACAACTGTGATGCTGCGTTGAAGATACCGAAGAGTTATATTTTGTAGCGGATAGGCATCTAAGTATTCCAAAGATGGGTTCACTTTTCTTCACTTCAGCTTACTTTGGTTGTTGCATAAGGCATCATAGAGAGAACATTCGAAACAACTATCACAATAAAAGGGTCGTCACCCTTTTTTATAGAGAAGCTAAAACATATAGTAGAGAGGATTTTTTAGACCATTTCAATTAAATAGCGGATGTCAATTCCAAGGTAGCAAAATTTCTTGCACGTGTCGGTTTCGAGAGATGGAGTCGGGCATTTTGTCTAACAAATAGGTACATTCTTATGAATTTAATGTCTTGTTTGATTTACAAGTTTAGTTTGATGTCGTACTAAGTGATTCTTTTCTATAGGTACAATATTATGACATCAAACGTAGCTGAATCGGTGAATTCATTGTTTGGCGATGAAAGAGAATTTCCCATCAAGGCTATGTTTAAAGAAATAAGCGAGAAGTATAGCAATTTTTTTAATGAAAGGCGTGTGCAGTTCAAGTGCCCAGAAAAAAGAACCCAATTTGTTCTTGAAATCAAAAATAAAATATCAATGAACATCAGTTTGGGGAATAGGTTATTCTCTCATAACATAGCAGATTACAAATTCCATATCACCGGTCATGGTGATGCTGCTACGGTCAATTTTCAAACAAGATCTTGTACGTGTAGAGTTTTTGACTTAGACCAAATACCTTGTCCACATGCTATGGAAGCCCTTCGAGCTCAATACAGCCATAAATATGGACCTGAAATTTACGAGCGTTCTTCTCAATATTATTTGGTGAAAAAATATGAAATGGCATATAGTGGGCATATTACTCTGGTGCCTCCCGAAGAATCTTGGGTTGTTCCAGTAGAGCTTATAGGGAGATTAATACCTCCTCCATATATTGACCCGAGACTATCAAACTGGGAAGAAAGCCATATAAAATGAGGCGTGGAGTTGGAGAATCATTTTCATCAAGAAGAAACAAGTGCTCTATATGTAAGTGCGCTGGCCATAAAAGAACTACATGCCCGAATCATAATCCACCATGATCGTTGTAATTGCAGAAACTTGTGTTGTTGTTTGTTTGTTTGTTGTGGACTTTTATATAATTAACTCATTGTTGCGAACCTAATGTTATCATTTATTATATATAAAATGTCTTTTTTTTAAAATAACTTGTTCATCAATGAAAAGAGGCAAAACATGAACTAAATAATACAGCAGACCACAGTTATTCTCAATAATTGCACAAACAACTAGAATGCTTTCCTCTAATAGATGACAAATCTATCAAAATAGATGGATAATCTGTTGAAACCTAATAGATGACCAATCGGTTCCAACACATGGTCCATCTGTTAAAAGAAGTAAAAACCAAAATTGCTAGTGCTACTGGATTCAACATTGCCTCAAACCGTCAATATGTTAACATGTATTAGATTAGAATAAATAGACAAATGAAAATTGAATAAGAATTAAAATGTCAAAGTCTGACTAAAAGTAAATTTTTCATAAATGAAAAATAAAATACATTAGGTATAGATCTGATATAGAAAAATTAAAATACATACGCTAAAAGAAAAAACACATTCTAATTATTATTATTATCACCATCATCATCATTAATGACAGCCGACCAATCAACTTGCAACAGCAGGGCTCTCATTAGCCTCTGCATCTCTCTGAACAACGTCGCTCTCACAGCGACCAACTCGCTCTACAGGTCATTAACCTGCCTTTGAAGTTCTCACACTGTGTCGTATAGAATAGAAATATTTAGAAAAGGATCAGCCATATCTAGAACACGCAAGAATTGATAAATGTAAAGAAAAAAGTTCAAAATGTAGTACAATGTATACGACCAACTGGTAAATTTACACCAGAAAAAAACTTACCTCAATGAGAAAGGAATATTCTCTTTAGAGAGAAGTGGTTGAAGATGTCACACGAAAGGAAAAAATGCAAGAAATAAATAGAGTTGAATGAAGATTAAGGAGGGACCTATAATCTGGACGTGTCAGGCCAAAAGGCAGGACTGTTCAGCTCCATTGTATTAATTACATTCAAACTGGTGGCATTTTGTTTTCTATGAAAAGTCGCGACTTATTCTTTTACACTAATTACTTCTCACCTTTTCATAGCGGTTTGAGACTCGATAGAAGTCATTATTATTGAGCCGTTACAACAGATCATCCAGCGTTTTTAACAGATTTAGCATCTGTTGTAATAGATGGATTGAATATGCAATAGACTGCTGTTAAAATAGATTTACCATCTATTTTAATAGATGGTTTGTATATGCAACAGATAAGACATCTGATGCAACTTATGTATTATCTGTTGTGACATATGGACAGTATAAGTTGGAGGAGATGTTATAATATTTTCTAACAACTGATTCATCAGTTTCAGTTTCAACAGATGGAGTATTCAGTTCATTAGTTGTTTTGAATGTGATAGATAAAAAGTATTCACCTTTTTTTAATATCCCTCTGTTACTTATTAGTTGGGCCCTATGGGCTTGGCACACCAATTAATAAGAATATAAATTAGGTGATTATTTTACCAAATTGGCCTTATTAATTATGATTTGAAATTATAAATGTGAATAATATACTTTATGTAGTCATTTAATAATAGGGGTAATCTTGGAAGAATATAATAAAATTCTCTTGATTTTATAAATAGGAAAACTAAATTGAAACAAATATTTTTAGCAAGAAGTAATCACATGTGTGCAGATGAATAAAAAGAAAAAAAGTCTGGTCTATTGCAACACATTTACCATTTGTTGCAACATATCGATTATCTGTTGTGACAGTTGGACCATATGTTGGAGGAGATGTTTTGATTTCTTCCAACAGCAGATTCATTAGTTGCAACAGATGGAGATTCGATTCATCAGCTATTTTGAATGTGTTAAGATTAAAAGTCATGACTCTTCATACCTCCATTTTAATAGTAGTCATCACATTCGTGCAGATGAATAAACAACACCGTCTAACATGTCCTGATGGGGTAGGAAGAATAAGATGCGTGCAATGGATCCCATTTTCATGTGTCTGAGTTATGTATATTATTGATCAGGCTACCATGAAGACACACATAAAGTGCAATGATTTTGTGAATGCAATTTTTTATTAATTAGACACTAATTCTTCAATCAAGATCTTGCATTGTACAATTTAGTTTGATAGGTGCGAACTGCTAAGGTCGAAGGGTTCTAAGATGGTGGTGTCAACACCTCGTTACAATTTAATAATGATTCATGCATATGTTTTTGTGTCAAGTTTAGGGAAGGGTTCAAATTTTTGGCGGCAGTGTAAATATCCAATAGTGATTGGAGTGGTTTTAATGGCATAATGGACTTTTTGAAAGGCCTTCGAAGCCTCATAATGTAGCAAACAATGATAGAACCAATAGGAATTCACCTTGTCCAAATTTATATAGATGGATTGGTGGAGGAGACTTTTTTGTAGAAGAAGGTGCTTGGGAGAATACCTATGCATGAAGGAGGAGGTGGAGAATGCCATATATTATTTTAGACCTTGTTTAAGAGGAAACACAGGGTAGGAAGGAAAGTGTAGCAAAATTGGCCAATGAAATTCATATGAGAAACGAAAAAACTGTATGAGCTTCAAATGTAGAAGTGTATCAAAATATTAAAACCTGTCAGTTGGTGAAAAAAAATAAAAATGATCAACAGGACTGGAGATGGACACTTTGCTCGAGAATGCAACTAGCGAGCGTGGCCTCAATGACCAGCTCAATTCCTCTTGACCATTTTTATTTTTCTTTAACAACTGATGGATTTTTATTTTTGGATACACTTTCACATTTGCATCTCATCCAGTTTTTTCATTTTTCATGTCAATTTCATAAGCTAATTTCACTACACTTTCCTTCCGACCCTGTGTATCCTCCTAAACCAGGATTGAGATGATATATAACCTTTTCAACCTCCCTCTTCCCCTACAGGTTTTCTCCCAAACACCTTCTGTTGTATAATAGTCTCCTCCAACAACCCATCCATATAAATTTGGTCCAAGGAAATTTCTATTAGATCCATCGTTGTTTGTTTCAGTGCGAGGCTTCGTAGGCCTTTCAACAAGTCCATTGCACCATTAAAACTTGTCCAATCACTATTGGATATTTACACTGCCACCAAAAAATTTAACCCTTCCCCAAACTTGACATAAAAATATCAGCACCGTCATTAAATTGTAACGAGGTAGCAACACCACTGTCTTGGTCCCTCAGCCTTACCAGTTCGAACGTAACAATCTTAAATATAAAATGTCATTTCTTATTTTAAGGATTAATGCCTAATAGGTAAAGAACAAACATTCACAAAATCATTGTACTGGATGTGTGTTTTCATGATAGGTTTATAAGTAATACATACCTCTCACATATGACGTGGTTACATCTGCAAGTAGCTTATTTCTCTAAACCCGTCTTTACTCTACCCTTTAATGCTGGCCGGGCAAAAATGGATCTAATTTCACTTCCTTTTATCTACAAACGAGAGAAATACATTTGATGTCAAACAAGAGAAGAACAAAAAGAACATTATAAAAGGGTAACACAAAATTTAGTAAATCAACAGATGACCAATATAATGCAATATATTATCCATCTGTTCAACCGATGAGGCATCGTTTGCAAAGGATGGATGACTTGTTACAATAGATGAGTCATCTGTTGGAATAAATCAAACTAGCCTTGCTACTGGTTTGATTTTCTTCAAACAGTTACTCTGTTTATTCTAACAGCTGATTCATCAGTTGCAACAGTTGAGGAAACTGTTGCAACACTACCAACAACAGCATCAACAATAAAGAAACAAACAGAAAACACCATATGTTCCAACACCATCCACAACACAAATATCACATGTTCCAACACAACCACCCCCAACAACAGCACCACCAAAGTACCAAACAAAATACATAAAAAAACTATACTGATAACAAGGCTTTTTAAGTTCTCCCAACAGATGACTTTTTTTGCATATTTTAATAAAAACAACGGTTCATTCATTCAAGACTTAAAAGTCACCTTTCCTTTAATTTTATCAATAAATAGGAAACTAGTAATGGGTAAATCATTAATAGCAACAAATGTAAATATCTAATTTAAATGACATACAAAGAAGAAGGAGAGATGAAAAGAGCAACATTGAACCATACTTACAATGTCAAAAAAGTAAACGGATCAAAATATCTAGTTCAGTCGAGAAAAGATATTGATTGGTTGAGATCCTAAAATATCCTCATCCGAAAGAAGAGAGAAAAGAGAGAAAAAAAAGGAAACAACAAAGATAATTGAGAATAAAGAATAAAGAAGAGTAATGAATTGAGTCTAGACTACTTTATGGATGAAGGAGAGAGAGTTCAAGATATGGTGGTTTTTAAATATTCATTAATAACTTTTGAGGGGTACGAGGAGACGGTGACATTGAAAAGACCATATAAGACTACTCACTCAGGAGATTTTTGAGTTATCCAAGTAGTACCGAGTAATATTTTTTACCGCCTTAGTATGTTAACTATTTTATCTCAGATAAGAAATACCTAAATTGCTTTATAAAAAAAGGATCTAAAAACATTTAAGCGCAACAGATAACTTAATATGTTTGATAGTTTACAATAGATTCATGATCTGTCGCAACAAATGACGTAATCTGTTTGATAGTTTATAACAGACGCGTAATATATTGCAATAGATTACCTAATATGTTTGATTTGATCCAACAGAAAAGACATCTGTTACAACAGGTTGAAAATTTATTTATATATAATTTCAATTGAGTTCATATGTTAGACTAATACCTTAATTGAATGTGAGTTCTCATAGGGTCAAATACAATTTTAATTGAGTCTTTTGGCAATTTCATGATGAGACGGTACTGCATTCCCCCCAACCAGAGTCATCAATCGATCACTCTAAGCCTAGCTAATTCTTACTACCTCATATGTTAGACTAATACCTTTATTGATTAATGTAGGACTCGGGTACTAATACATTAATTGAAGAATTTGGGACTAGGGGTGAGTTCTCATAGGGTCAACTGCAACTTCAATTGAGTCTTTTGGCAATTGCATGATAAGATGGTACTGCATTTCTCCCGACTAGAGTCGTCGATCGATAACTCTGAGTTGAATCGATTCTTACTACCTCATATGTTAGACTAATGCCTTAATTAATTAATCTAGGACTAGGGTACTAATACCCTAATTGAATAATTTAGGACTAGGGGTGAGTTCTCATAGGGTCAACTGTAACTTCAATTGAGTCTTTTGTTAATTGCATGATGAGACGATACTGTGTTCCTCCCGACAAGAGTCGTTGATCAATAACTCTTAGTTGAACCGATTCTTACTACCTCATATGTTCAACTAATACCTTAATTGATTAATTTAGGACTAGGGGTGAGTTCTTATAATGTCAACTACAATAGATGCCAACGCCTATTTGATCATTTACAATAGATGGGTAATCTATTGCAATATATGACTTAATCTATTTGATAATTTATAATAGATGGGTAATCTATCGTAACAGATGACTTAATCTATTTGATAGTTTACAACAAATTATGATCTGTTGCAACAAATGACGTAATCTATTTGATAGTTTACAACAGATGCATAATATGTTGCAACAGATAACATAATCTATTTGATTTGATCTAAAAAAAATACATCTGTTGCAACAGGTTGAACATTTCCTTATATATAATTCCATTGAGTTCATATGTTAGACTAATACCTTAATCGAATGTGAGTTCTCATAGGGTTAACTACAACTTCAATTGAGTCTTTTGGCAATTGCATGATGAGATGGTACTGCGTTTCTCCCGACCAGAGTCATCGATTGATAACTCTGAGTCGAACTGATTTTTACCACCACATATGTTAGACTAATACTTTAATTGATTAATCTAGGATTAGGGTACTAATACCTTGATTGAATAATCTGGGACTAGGGGTGAGTTCTCATAGGGTAAACTATTGATTAATCTAGGACTAGGGGTAAGTTCTTATAGGGTCAACCACAACAGATGGCAGCGCCTATTTGATAATTTATAACATATGGGTAATTTGTTGCGACATATGATAATCCATTTGATAATTTACAACAGATGGGTAATCTGTCGCAATAAATGACTTAATCTGTTTGATAATTTAGATTCATAATCTGTTGTTACCTAATCTGATTGATAATTTACAACAAATGAGAAATATGATGCAATATGTTGAACATTTGTTTTTTATAATTTTAATGGTGTTCATATGTTAGACTAATAGTACCTAAATTGATTAATCTAGGACCAGGGGTAAGTTTTCATAGGGTCACCTCCTAGAGTACTCGGTCAACTATAACTTCAATTATTTTTATACAATTTCAATTGAATTACCCTTTTGGTAATTTCATGATGAGAGGGTTAAAATAGTCACACTATCAACCCCATGAATCAAAAACAAAGATAAGTAACCTAACTAATGAAGTTTAATAGAATAGTATTATTGTTCGTAGAGACTTAACTTTAGGTTACTCCCATTGATTATCGAAGAACCTTTTCTTTTGCACATTGTTTATTTTACTTTTAGTTATAACTCTCTAACTCTCATGGTTATGTTTGCATTAATTTAATCTCAATAGAGAAATAGAATTTAAATTTGTCAACACAAGTCTCGGAGGGATTGATACATGACTTGTAAAAGGCCACTATGTTATTTTGTGAGACCATGTACACTTGTGTGTGTGCTTGGGTGCAACAAGTTTTTAGCGTCATTGTCGGAGACTTGTAATTTGGTAGCTGCTTTAGTTTAAGTTTTACTCTTTTGATTTTTTTAGTGATTTTCACTTGGTCTTGGTTTTGAGTTTGCAAGTGCAGATTAACAGACTAGTAAGCAACCAAGGGATAGACAGTTGGTTGAACTCGACCCTGAGCCCGAGCAAAGCTTACACCCAAAGAAGAGAGATATAGTCCTTCTATACCACATCCCATAAATCAACAAAGAACATGATATTCTTGCTCCTATGCCTTAGGAACCACTAACCTGCAGGATAGTTCATAAAGTAGAAATCCCATCTGCAATAAATTTCATCTCCCCTATTCAAAAACTGACTGCAGATGGTAGATTCAAGATGAAGAAGAACATGGTGCAACTCTTTCATAGTAGGGGATAGTTCACCGCTCTATCACACGAAGATCTATAAATGCACTTATAAAATATTTTGGAGATTAGCGACACATTCATCCCTATAGGCGTGTCAACTAATTATGTGAGGCTAACACTCTTCCCCTTTTCACTGTTGGGGGTAGCAAAAAATTGGTTGAATACTGAGCCAGCTGATTCAATCATAAATTAGGATGACTTAGCTTGGAAGTTCCTCATCTGCTTCTTTCCATCTAGCAAGACTGGAAGACTTTCCCGTTAGATTTTGAGCTTCAAATAAAGGCCAAATGAGAACCTCTATCATGATTGGGAGAGACTCAAGTATTTTATTCATGACTGTCCATATCATTAATGGTCCAATAAGGTATTATCTCACACCTTTGTTGAAGCCCTTAACCATAACACGAAAATTTTGCTAGATTCAGCTGTAGGTGGTCAAGCTCTAGAAAGACTTATGATGAGTTCTATATATTGTTCAATCATATTGAATAGGGAAACCTTGATTGGCATAGTGATGCCTCATTAGTATTAATAAAAAAGGTTGCAAGCATGATTGAAATTAACAGTATTATAACCTTAACTGCTGATGAGCGATGAATTTACCACGCATTTGCAGTCAATAATTGGGCATGGTAAAATGAATTGATTGTATAAATAACACATATTTGTGATTAAATGCACTGATTTCCAATGTATTTTATGTACAAAGGTGATTAGATAGAAAGATGTGGATTTGAGCTAAATAGAAATCAAAAGAAGAGGAAAAGTGCACAGCTGAAGACCCTGCATAGATCAGGCCCAGTTACCGCGATCGCGGTTTGAGGGCCTTAATTATTTCCATTCAAGATTGGTCATCCACTTTGATAGCATAGATATTATCGAGGTCACGGTTTCCATGACACAGCTTAGCAGGATTTTGGCCCAGGGCAGTTTTGTAATTTCTCTCAATCAAAACCAATTCCTTTTAGAGGCTAAAACCCATTCTTTTTTAGGTATTTTTTACTATTGAAACATTTTCAATTTGAAGTGTAAAATCCTAAATTGGACAAGAATTGTAATTGGATTTGGAGACTTTGAATTTTAGAATTTATGAAGAATGGATGCCTCGAACAATCCCTACGGTATATTTTTCTCACTTTTCTTCATGAGTAGCTAAACTTTCATATTCTTGGGATTATATGAACTAAGGTGGTATTATGTGTGGGTTGTGATGTATTTGTGTATATTCTAATTTGTTGATGATGGGTTTTTCTATTACTTGGTAAAATTAGTTGGGATTTATGGGTGAAAGCCTCAAATAACCAAAATGGGTTTGTGGGTGAAAACTTCAAACTCTTAAAAGCTCAAACCATCCTTAAAAGAGGGTTTTAGGTGAACTTTTGAAACCTATATCATCCTCAAAAAAAGAGATGTGGGTGACAAGGCTAGACAATTAATGGATGTAGTTTTCTAATTTTCACTATCTTAGATATATGGGTTATTAAGAAGTTGACTATATCTTGGGAATCTTCATAGAAATAGGGATACCTAACTGAGGTAATAGGTGGTTGAAATTTGACACACTTGTTAGGTACCCGAGAGGGTCAATGAGTGAAATCTTGAGGTCTTTTTTATAGACTAGCCTCAAGTATCTTAGATCTAGCCTACCATATATTGATAACAAGCATGTACACTAAATATTTGTGCACTTATTCATAACTTGCTCTTAGGCAGACATAATCTCAAGATTCTTCTCATATTGAATTTAAATCATAATTGTTGTTCACGTTGTTGACTTGATTTGATATTGATAAAAACGTTCCAAACCAAACCACCACACCACCACCCCATTTTTATTTATGCATTCCACTTTATTCACATTGCGAGTAGCTTATTAGTAGCATTTAACACTCATAGGAATAGAATTTTAATTTTTCTCCTTGTGGATTCAACCTCAATAGTTGAGCTATGGACAATGACCATCCTCTACCACTTTCAAAGTTATAGGTGAGCATTCTCAGACACCCAACTATCAGCTCTGCAAAACCAAATGATGACATAATTCAACAAGTTAGGTGTATAGGAGTCTTAGGCTTAGGTGAATGCAGTGCAGAAGACTCCAACATGGTGTGAGGTTTATGGAAATAGTGGACACTCTACAGATAAATGTGGTGCAAATCCTGAGTCAGTCAATTTTATGGTCAATACTCAAAGGCCAAATTATGATAATGATACAAATAAAAGTGGCAGAATCTGGCACCAAATTATCCATGGAATAACAGCCAGCAACAGCAGTTTCAGCAACAACAGTAAAACGCATAGGCCAGCAACATAGAGGACATGTTAAATAAGATCATGGCCATCCAAGAACAAATGGTTGTTGAACTTAAAAATCAGCAAGTACTTCAGAAGCAGTTGGAGTATCAGTTGGGGTAAATGAGCAGGCAAAATATACCAGGCCTTAAGGTGTCTTGAAATGTGACAATGAACCTCCTAACCAAGTGATGGCAATAATTTTGAGGGGTGGTAAAAGGTTGATTGACAAACCTCCAAAGAAAAATAAGGAAGTAGATGCAGAGTTGATTCCTTAATCGATTGCAAACAAAGTTATTGATTATTCAAGAAAGTCTGAGTACCTAAAAACAAGAGTTGTTGAATGGGTTAAGGAGAATCCAATATCTGTAGAGGCTAAGAAAGGCATAGGAGGATGAATGCTTCAAGAAGTTCTTTGACACATTCAGAGAGCTTCACATCAACCTTCCTCTTTTAGATATATTGCAGAGAATGCCCAAGTATGCTAAGTACTTGAAGAACATGGTAACTAATAAAATTAAACTGTAGGATGTTGAGACAGTAGAACTCATATAGGAGTGTAGCTCTGTGGTGATGCAGAAGATGCCCAAAAAGCTTAAGGACCCTGGGAGATTTCCTTTCCCTATTCAAATTAATAATAGTGAGGTGGTCTATGCACTGAGTGATATAGAGGAAAGTATCAATTTGATACCCCTATCATTGTTCAACACATTAGGTTTGGGGAAGCCGAGACCGAGCTCTGTGCTATTCCAAATAGTAAACTAGACTATAGTCCGTCCTAAAGAAATCATTGAGGACGTTCTCATCAAGGCTGGTAATTTTTTTATACCTGCTGACTTTATTATTTTATATTATAAAGAAGATGATAGGGTGCCAGTTACCTTTGGACGTCCATTCTTGGTAAAAGGAGGGGCATTCATAGATAAGAAAGTAGGCCGGCTCACAATCAGATTGGATGATGAAAAGGTGTCCTTCAAAGTTTACAAACTACTCAACATACTGTCCCATTACAAAGATTTATGCTTGATTATAGTGATCAAAGTGGATACGTTTGGGGTGGTGAATCTTGATCCACTAATGACCTCTTCGGACTTTCTCATTGAGCTGCCGAAGCAACCAATACTTCATCCCGAAGGGATGTTGACTGATGAGCTTGAAAAGGATATTGTTGAAAAAGTTATTGACCTTTAGATTTTATACTCAAGAGGACAAAAATGAATAAGACTATGTCCTTCAAGTAGGAAAAAGAGGATGAAGGAAAATAGTTAAGTGTAATTTTGGGTCGTACCATGACACTAAATTAAGCACTACTTGGGATGCAACCCAAGATAACGCAGGTATTTATTTTCAATATTTTAGTTTTTACTTCACGTATTTTTTGTTTTTGTTAAGTCATAGGTTGATAAGAAGTTTGAGTACTAGAAACCTAAGCTAAGGAGCATGGTGAAGACTAAGTATGGGGTTCCCAGACCCTCTTGATGTATAAAGATGCTACTAGCTAGGCCAAGAGGCCTTAGGGAGTATTTCTATCCCTACTTTTTATTATACTTTGGGGATAAAGTATTTTAATTCTTGTACCCATTCTGTGATAAATCGTATCTATGTGAGTGAGTGTGGGTAACTCTCTTATGGTGAAGGAACATGTTTGATGGTAGTTGGGTGAGTTATATGATGTATTTGATTGAGAAATATGTATGATTTTCCAACTTGGTGAGTCAATTCTTGAGGCTAGGATGTTTCGAGTAGTGTTCCTAATATTTCAATTGCGTGTATAACATGCTTAGTGTAGAAACTTGCATTATGTATAGTCATTGTAGTACTATCTTGAGTGTCTTTTTTGTAGTAGAAGTGTAGAGTCTTATATTAGTATGATGATTAGATTAAAGAGTTTTTCAAGGACGAATAAGGCTTTAAGTGTGGGGTTGTGATCTGAGGTGGATTTATGCCCCTCAGTGTTCTTATCTGAGCTTATTTAGCCTTGTCTTGAGGACATTTTCTATGCTTAATTTGTTGTTAATGAATAAATGAGGCTATAAGTGTTAAAGTACCTGATAACAGTGTGTACAGTGTTTTTCAAAAATGTTTGTACTTAAATTGGTCACTTAGAGTTTAAACGGGAAATCTAGTATTACTAGCTCGAGCTATGTGTTATTCTAGTTGTTCTCGATGGAATTTAGTGTTTGTAATGAGTTCATAAATGGTATGATTGTGTAATTTTGTGTGGAATAACTTGTTTATAATTTTTAAGGTTCAATTGAAACAAGCAAGAGTCAAAACTAATGTTAAAGAACAAAGAGGGCAAAACTAGTTCTTAACTTAAATTTCTAGTTCACCGTCTTGTATTGTGTGTTGTTTTGAGCTCTAATTCAAAGTTTGTGATGCTATAGTATTCTTGGTGATTTTATTATAATTATATATAGATTATAAAAAAGCTTTAAATCAAGTAAAACTAACACCAAAAGGCTTTGAATGGTTGGACGAAAGCAAGGGACAAGATTTGACGATAAACGGACACTTTGGAGGCCATAGCACATCGCGGACCTTAGCCAATGCTATAAAATACACTCCACGGACTTGGGATCTGAATAAGGGACCAAAATCATCTTGTATACTCAATAAGAGGGCGACGCAGACCCTAGTTCAAAACCAATAATTTTGTCCTCCGATAAATAGGACAATTAAACATGATTCTAAACACCTTAGACGACCTTGAAACATTGAGGAAGGATGTATAAAACTTAAAATAGGGTTTAATACTTTAATATAGTTTGTTTAAGGACTTTATCATGTATTTTTGTATCGTGATTACGGCTATGTCCACAAGCGGCTAAAAGCCCTTTTCCGGTGTTAAGGCCAAGAACATGAGTTCAGTTGTTATGAATTGATTTGGTTTTGATTATTTATCATATTTTGTTGTTTATTTATCCTTGTTATTACTATTTTAAGGATTCACAACTCTTCAAATACATCCATTGTTGTCTTGTGAGCCTGTAAGGAGGAACAACAGGATAGAACGTGGGGTAAATAGAATAGGATTGTAATCTTCTACAAAATAAAGTTATAATTTTCATTTAGGATAGGAACATACCTAAGTGACATATTTGGTTCTTATATGAGATGAAATATGAATGCATTTAACTTAGTTTTTACATCCCCACTTAATGATGTAGTTGTGGGTCAATGTTGGATAGGTGATTAGAGGCTTGGAATACCATAGTCATGATATCAACCCCGTGAATATACATCCAAGATAAGTAACCTAACTAATGAAGTTTAATAGCATAGTATTACTGTTCTTAGAGCCTTACCCCTGGGTTACTCCCATTGATTTTCCAAGAACCTTTTCTTTTCCTCATTGTTTGTTTTACTTTTAGTTATAACTCTCAAACCTCTGTGGTTACATTTGCATTAATTTAATCTCAATGGTGAACTTGAATTAGATAGTTGTCAATACAAGTCTCTAAGGGATCGACACTTGGCTTGTTAAAGGCCACTATATTACTTGGTGAGACTACGTACACTCGCATGTAAGCTTGGGCGCAACAAACTCTCTCCTATTCTGCTTGCTTCTTTTTTCATCTTCAACATGTTGCATATACACCACAAACCTAGAGATATCCATCTTATTATTTAATATTTTGGCCTTACACTCTGATACCAAGTATCGAGACAAAGCCGAAGCAAACTTTATCATTCTCGCCCTTATACTAGACACATCTCTTGGGCATAATGTGAAAACTGGTGGAATTTCAAAGCATATTCCTTCACAGACATCCTTCCTTGCTTCAAATTTAAAAACTCCTCAGCCTTAGCCTCCCTCAATTCATAAGGAAAGAAATGATCAAGGAAAGCACCTAAAAACTCCTCCCACATAGCCTACTCAACATCATCATCCTTCGACTACTCTCACTCCTCATACCACTGATATGCCATATCATTCAACTCATATGCAGCAAACTCCACACCCTCCACATCAGTAGCATGCATCACCTTGAATATCTTCTCCATTCATCGCTGAACCCCTAAGGATCCTTCTCGAACTTAGAGCCAATAAACATCAAAGAATTTAACCTGATAAATTGGACAACTCTAGTGACCTCGAAAAAATGAGAAATAGAACCAGCACAGCCTGGGTTACGAGACTATGAAGTCTCCAACTGGGTTAGTAGATGGATAGATAGAGCAGAATTTGGCATTAGAAATATCTCTTTGAGGTGGTGGTCCATGAATATCATCAACTCGAGAAGCCTGAGGAGGGACCATTGACCAGGTCAGTACTCCATTAGTAGAACGAGTTCCATCCACATTGTCCTTAGGTGGGACATAGGAGTTTCCACAAGTATCAGATCTTTGAGGAGGCATGATCTAAAATACAAAGAACCAAAATTAGAGGAAATTTCAATGTCGTAGACTCTACAGCATGAAAATAGAACACAAGAAAGAGAAATATTCATAAATTCCTTGTAGCCTCACCATTCTAAGTGTTGCACACTACACACCCATAAAAAGACTTTACTTGACATGTCTTTATGGACACCTAATGATATTAAGCCTTGGTTATGATACCAATCTTGTCACGATCCAAACCAGTGCCTAGTTACGATGGTTATCTCAAGTCCACTAAAGACCGAAGACCACCCTCATTAAAATAGCCAACCAAAACACAATACATCTAGCAGAGGTTGAGTTCTTAACATATAACAAGATAAGGCTAAATTCTTAACATATAAAAAGTTAGAACTAAGTTCCAAACATATAACAAGATAGAACTGAGTTTGGAACATATTAAAAGATAGATTAATCAACTGAATAGGATCTAAGAATCCAAAATACAAAAATCCACCCACATACTTTCCACAAAGCCCCTAAGAAACCAAACCTTAACAAAAGTTGGGACATGCCCCCGACCATGGTAAAAAACCCAATGAAATAGTCTAAGACATAAGTAAAGATAAGACCATGAAATGAGGGTCTTCTGGAGAATGGAAGGTCACCACTTTAAAGCTGACTCTTAAATAATTCAAAAATCACCTACCACTTCCTAAGTAAATAGAAGTGTCTTCGGACCCTACATCACATGGGATATAGTGTCCGAGGATAGTTAGCAAGGTAAGCGCTACTATATAACTCAGAGAAGGGATAACCTAGTTCCATACGAGATGTATCACAGTACATAACAAAACCATCAGTACCCTCAAGCAGAGTCAAAATAGGAGCAAAAGTCAACTTATTCTTCAGCTTCTCAAAACTACCCTCACAAGCATCAAACCACAGAAACTTCAACTTTTTCTGAGTCAGCATAGTTAATGGAGTAACAATAGAAGAAAGGCTCTTCACAACCTCCTGTAATAGCCGGCTAAACCCAAGAAGCTTTGAATATTGCTTGGAGTTATGCATCTAGGCCACTTCTTAATTGCCTCAACTTTCAGGGATCCACTATGATCTCCTCACTTGAAATAACATAACCCAAAAAGGTAACAACATTCAACAAAAACTCACACTTTGAAAACTTGGAATACAATCATTGATCCTTAAGAGTCTGCAACACTACTCGAAGGTGATTGGTAAGATCCTCCTTACTCTTGGAATATATCAAGATATCATCAAAAAACACTACCACAAACAAATCCAAAAACTTCCTGAATACCCAGTTCATGAGATCCATAAATTTTGCTGGGGCATTGTCAATCCAAATAACATGACAAAAAACTCATAGTGACCATATCGAGTATGGAAAGTAGTCTTAAGGATATCTACCTCCCTAATCATCAGCTTATGATACAACCAAAGATTAGTCTTAGAAAAGTATCTAGCACTCTGAAACTAGTCAAAGAGATCATCTATCCTAGGAAGAGGATAATTATTCTTCACAGTCACCTTGTTCAACTGTCAATAGTATATACACATATGAAGGGAACTATTCTTCTTATGCACGAAAAGAACAAAAGCACCCACGGGGACATACTAGGATAGATGAAACCCTTATTAAGAAGATCTTTTAACTGCTCCTTAAGTTCTTTCAAATCAGCCAGAGCCATTCTATAGGAAGGAATAGAGATAGGATGGGTATCTGACACAAGATCAATCCTAAAGTCTATTTCCTTATCGGGAGGAATACCAAGAATATCATCAAAAAACACCTTGGGGAACTCATTAACAATGGGGTTAGATTGTAAAGAGAAAACCCCAGAACTACAATCTTTAACCTAAACTGGATGATAAAGGAACCCATTGGAAATCAACTTTTGTGCTCTCAGATAGGAAATAACTCTTCTTTTAGCCATTGGAGCTTCCTTCTATTCTAGTACCGGTTCATTAGGGAAATGGAAACTGACCTTATGGGATCAACTATCAAGAGACACATAGCATGAGTAAAGCAAATCTATCCCCAAGATTATATCAAATTCTACCTTATACAACTCTATCAGATCCACCAAGGTCACCCTACCACAGATAGACAACATATGACCCCAATAGACCTTTCTATCCATAATAGAATCACTCATCGGGTAGACATAGAGAAGAGATCAAAAATGCACTCAGGACCAAAACCAAAATAAACTGCCACATAATGGGTCACATAAGAAAGGGTAGATCCCAAATCAAGTAGACAATATACATCATGAGAGAAAAGCTATAATGTTCCAGTAATAATATAAGGAGATGCTTTAGATTCTTAATAGGTGGCAATAGCATAAAGATGATTTTAACTAGTGTTGGTACTAGATGTAGAACCTTTGGCCAAGGATCTGAAGAAGTAGAAATCAAAACCTTATTAGCTCCTGTAGTAATATTTGTTGACAGATAGTTTATTTGAATATGTCTAGGTTGGCCACCCTTGAAAAACGGATTTCTTCTCTTATAACAATAAACACGGTGAATCTATCCACAGAATCTGAAACAAAGATAAGCCGGGGCTGACTAAGATCCACTATCCTAAGACTAGGTACCATGTGTCCTAAACCCACTGTCAGTCTAAAAGCAATGCTCACCAGACAACATTGGATAAGTAGCACTAGCCAACAAATTCGAACCAGAGTATCCCCAAGTCTTTTTCTTTCCCCACTACCTACCATTTCTACCATTGTTTTCTGGCCTCCACCCTACGCTGAATATCTAAACTTCTTATTCTTCCTCTTTCCCATTTCTTCTTGTTTCTTCTTTTCATTTTCAATCTGCTACATATACACCACATTAATAGAGATATACATGTCATTATTCAGTATTGCAGCCTTACACTCTAGTACCAAGTCTCGATACAAACCCAAGGAGAACTTCCTAATTCTCTCCCTTGTACTAGACACAACCTCTGGGGCATAATGGGAAAATTAGTGGAATTTCAAAGCATACTCTTTCATAGTCATCCTCCTTTGCTTCAAATTCACAAACTCATCGGCCTTACCCTCCCTCAATTCTTGAGGAAAGAAAAATCATGAAAAGTACCTGAAAATTCCTCCCACATAGCCTACTCAGCATCATTACCTCTTAATAGTTCCCACTTCTCATACCACTAATATGCCACATCTTTTAATTGATATACGATAAACTGCACACCCTTCATATCAGCAGTATACATCACCGTGAACCTTATCTATTTCATTAATAAACCCTTGAAGATCCTTCTTAATCTTAGAGTCAATAAAGGTTAGAGGATTTAACCTCATAAATTGTCCAACTCTAGCAACCTCAGAAGATGGAGAAACAAAACCAACATGGTCAAGCTAATGAGACTGAGAAATTACCAACAGGGTTAGTAGATAATTAGATTGATGGAATTTGACATTAGAAATATCTTCTAGGGGTGGTGGGGTATGAACATCAAGCCCAAAGAGATTGGTAGGGATTGGTGAAACTCTATGTGGCCAGTTAGGAGCAGGGACCTTATACCAAGTATGTACTCCATAGGTAGAATGAGTTGTATCCACATTGTCCTTAAGTGGGATAGAGGAGTTTCCATAAGAATAATATCTTTGGGAATGCATAATCTGAAATATGAACAACTAGATTAAAGGAGATTTCAATGCTCTAGACTTTATAGCCTGAAAAAAGGAACAAAAGAAAGGAAAACATTTCTAAACGTCATGTAGACTTTCCATTATAAGTATGGCACTTTGCACACCCATTAAAGAGACTTTACTTTACATGGTTTTGTGAGCACCCAATGATCCTGAACCTAGGCTCTGATACCAAGCTTGTCAGGACCCAAACCAAGGCCTAATCGTGATGGGTATCTTAAGTCCACCAAGAACTGGAGACCACCCTCATTAACCTAGGCAACCAAAACATAATACATCTAGCAGTGGATGAATTTTGAACACATAACAAGATAGAGCTGAATTTCGAACATATAATAAGATAGAACTGAGTTTCAAACATATAACAAGATAGATTTGAGTTTGGAACATACAATAAGATAGATAAATCAACTAAATAGGATCTAAGAATCCACAATACCAAATCCAACTATATACTATCCTCAAATCCCCTAAGAAACCAAATATCAACCAAAGTTGGGATAATACCCTGACCATAACAAAAAATGCACCAAAATAGTCTAATACATAAATAAAGAAAATACCATGAAATGAGGGTCTTCTAGAGAATAGAAGGTCAACACTTCAAAGATGACTCTCGAACAATCCAGAAATCACCTACCACTGCGCAAAAAAATAAAAGTGTATTCAAACACAACATCGCATATGGATGTAGCATCCAGGACGATTAGCAGGGTAAGTGCTAACATATAACTTAGGGGGGATAAAATAATGCCATGATCAATACATCCAATATCATTTAAAAAACATATGTAATAATAATATACATATATATAATATATTACAATAAGGAACGAGGTTTAGCATGAGAGTTAAAATATTAACCTAGAATGTGTAGCTCTAACTGTCCCAAAGTCACCCACAGGCTATATGGGTTCAGCTCTCCCTACTAAAACAACCCCAATGCATGTTAGAAGCATGAACCAGAGATATTCAAGAAAGATCAAGTAATTCCCTAACCCAACGTCAATCCAGGAAGCATGTATATTTTGATATTGTAAACTATGTACACAGTCATCTAGACCCCTATATCAAAAAATATGGTTTCCAGTGTTCGTCCTCCTTGAGAATCGCCCCTTCACAGTAAGCGACACAACCCCCATTAAGAACAATTAAAATATTTTCATACAACCCAACTATTTAGCCAAAGAATCATCTATTAAGGCATATATCATAAGCATCAAAATAACCTCAATTCCTTCAATCTTGGGGAAATGCCACAACCTCCTTTAGTTTATTAAATTAAGTTAGGGCAATGCCATGACCGCCTATCTTCCACTTTTAAACTAAAAACCATAACCAACAAAGCCTTCAAAAACCATATTATCTATTTAACCATTTATGCAATGCATTAATTTAGGGGAGTAAGCCAAATCATGTGATTATCCATATTTCAAAGCTAATTCCAAATCATATAATTATCCATATATGAAACTTGTTTTAAATTAGGCTTAATGGAGGTTATGTAGCTATGCCGTGAAGGTGTGAGTCTTGAAGAACTTGTATTAGAAACTCATATTTTCTGGCATGAGGGTTGGTTTTGATGATTGTGTGCTTGTGGTACACTTATTATATATTTGTATCCTTGATTAACGTGGGGTCAGGAAATTCTCTGGTTTTTCTTGATACCTTCAGTTCATGCTGCAAACACACATTAGGGCCCTTTCAGAAAGGGGAGCTAAAACTATATAGACTATGGGTGCCTGTTTGTGAAGGTTGAGCTACATAGTCCAGGCTAATGGTTTACTTCATGCTAAATCCCTATTCCCTATCCTAGAATGATTATATATATATATATATATATATATATATATATATGTACATTATGTGCATATGGATTTTACTATGGTTTTGACTTGGCATTATTTATCCCTTCCTTGAGTTACATTCTAGTGCATACCCCACTAACCATCCTCGAATGTTGAATCCCCATGCGATGCAGGGTTCGAGGGAACTTTTACTTTTCTTGAACAGTGATAGGTGATTCCATAGTTTTTCGTATGTTAGCTTGAAGTGGTGAGCCTCCATTTTCTGGAAGGATCGTTACTTCTTAGAATAGTATGTCATAGACTATTTTCTTATTGGATTCATTTTGTCTATCGTCGGGGGCATGTCTTGACTTAGGTTGATGATTGGTATTGTTTAGAGGCTTTGTGGATTACTGTGGTTGGGTTGGTTTTTGATATTCTTAGACTCTTTTGAGCTTATACTTTTCTATACTATTGCATGTTGAGAATTCATCCATTGGTAGGAATGTTATGTTTTATTTGACTAGAAAATGGGGGTGTTCTCTGTTTCTTGATGGACTTGAGATACCCATCATGGTGTAACACCCCGAAATCTCATCTCGAAGCGTCACATGATGATTAAGGATACAAGTAGCCCCAAGAAAACCCTTTGAGCCTATTACTACATATAATAACTTATTTCAAGATAAAATAAACAAAACACTGGTACTGTCATATCAAATGATAGGAAATACGAAGAAGATACTCGGTCCAAATGACGATAATACTGGAAATCTCAACATACTAATAATCTGATAAATAGTCAGATAAAATCTCTACTAATCCAAGACTAGAGAGCCATTGGGACAGGCCCTCAACTGACTCAAACTGAACTGAAAGCAATAATATATATACTAAAATTCTGAAATGTCTGAAGATAGGTCCTCGAACCGTGAGGAATCAACACTATGGAGATGTAGACCAAAGTACTCGAAAATCACTGACGAGGCTTGGACTGAGTACCTGAACCTACATTATAAAACAATATAGCACATAGACGTATATTCGGATCCGTACTTAGGAATGTACGGAGTATATGGGGGTGAATGCATTTAAATAAACATTATCATTACTCTTTATAACATCATGCATGCATATATGAATGACTCACATGGCTTGAATAAATCTGAAATATAATTCTCATGAATCGTGAATAGTAAAACATGAAATACAAATCTCATGAGTCGTTATACTTACCTTTAAAATCTCTACTCTCCTCTTATTCTCAATACTTGACGGCTAAAGAAACTTTAAAAAATACTTTCAAACTCCTACTTTTATCTCATGGAGAGTAAAACTTCTTTAAAACTCAAGGACTCAAAATTTTTAGGAACTTTCAACACTTGGGAAATCTAGAACTCTTTTAGACATAGAACACTTAGAACTCGGGATTATATAACTTTGGACACTCGAGAGTCTCTTCTAACCGACATAAACCATGTGAGCTACATGGAGTCCAACATCTTGTCCTCCTAAGGAAGAAACCTCACATTGGGGAGAGGCGTCATACTCTTGCCAGGAAGTATAACCTCAACTCAGTGATCATTATCGTAGCCTCAGGCTCATAAATCTCAGTCCTACGGTACCACATAGTTCTAGGGTATGATACCTCAGAATCATACCCAACTCGGTGCTAAATACTACTCCCATACTCAGCACAAAACTCTTAGGGAGTCCACCTCAAATAAATCAAGAGTCTATACTGAAGACCAAAATGTATTACTATTTGTTTTAATAGAACATCATTGTGGATTCCAACTCTATTAAAATCAAAAAGGTCAAATATTTCTCAATAATCTCAAAGTACTCAAATCATAGGTGTTTATAGCACAGAAGTTCATAAAATTGCAATTCTTAAGTAGGGCTTTATGGCCCATAGTTCAATCTCAACTTAAGACTCATCAAAATGCATACTAGAGATCATAAGGATTCATAAATCATATAGAAATCTGGAATTTCAGCATTATGCATTAAAATCTCAATATACTCTTGTATCTCAATTTCTACAACATGGAAATTATCATAATCTCAAGAACAACAACAAAAGGTACAAACCCATACTTCAATTTTCAAAAGAAAACATATGAAACCATATATTCTTGTAATTTAAAACAACTTCTGGGCACAAGAACGAAAGGCGTGTTTTTGTTCAAACCCCACATACCTTGATTAGAAGCTTTGGATGAACTCTCACTTTTTGGACTCTATTTGTACTGTTGAATGAGGGTTCTTAAAGCCCTTAACTTGGGAACCTTGAATCTTGACTCAATTTAGAAAATCTATGGTGGATTTTTGAGATTCTTGGAAGAGGTTTTGGATACGTAGGGCTTTTATTGAGATAAAACTTGAGAAAAAACTCATCGAATGCTTTTAAATGACTTTAATTTGGTGTTTTAATAGTTTAAGAGGCTTGGAAAAAGTCCAAAGTGACCTTTTTAACTTCTGTACGAAGCTGGAAAAATTAAACTGGGAACCTAGTTTTTTTGGGCCACCACGATGCGCCACTATTGCGGTGGCTCACTAGAAATTGACAAATGGGAATCTGGGAGTCACCGCGATGCGGAGCCATCGTGTTGTCCCACTGGTTGGGACTTGTGAATTCAATGTGACGCATCACAATCGCGCTAGGCCACTGGAAATTGACTATTGGGAAATTGGGGTCCTCCGTGATGTACCACTATCACAGAGTTCTACTGGAATTTGACAATTGTCAAATAGACCCTCTCTGTGATGCGACAAGTACTAAAATAACACTGTTTTATGACTATGACTTAAACTAGCCATAACTTCTTGCCCGAGCATCAGATTTGGGAGAATCTTATATCAACAAAAAACTTATCAAATTTCTCATGTGATAAAAAATTGAAATTAGAGAATTTCTATATGCTTAAATGATACTCACCTAGGAAGTCACTCCTTAACCTTCTCGGGGAGAAATTCAGCTTAGGAAAAACTTGAGGTATTACAATATCTCCCCCTTGGAAACATTCATCCACGAATGTCGCTAGTTAAGCTAAGACACAGAGGAAATTGAGTACGTAAAGCTGGAAGAACTCGCTAAACTAACTCTATGTCTTTCTAAACTCTTGAATACTTTAGAGAATTCATGAACTTGATAAGGGTAGAGGCATAGCTAAACTTTAGATTAAAAGGGCTGAATTAAGGAAGAATGTTACCTTCGGCTTGATCTGAACTCGCGAAAAAGAGGTGCAGGTACTTGGCTCGCATATCTGCCTCGGCTTCCCAAGTAGCGCCCTCAACTGACTGGTTCTGCCATAAGACCTTGACCAAGGAAACCTCTTTGTTCCTCAGTCTACGGATCTAGTAATCTAAAATCTCAATGGGAATCTCATCAAATGAAACACTAGTATGAATATCAGCGCTCTCTACAGGATCTACTACCACGAAATCACCAATGTGCTTCTTAAGCATGGAGACATGAAGAATAGAATGAACAGCTGACAACTCTGCAGGAAACTCAACTTCATAGGCTACTTTACCAAAACGACTCAAGACTCTATAGGGGATAATATAACAGGGGCTAAGCTTCCTTTTTCTACCAAACCTCTTCACCCCTTTCATGGGTGAAATCTTCAAGTACACCAAATCACCCACCTAAAACTCAAGGTCTCTTCTCCTCACATCGGCATATGACTTTTGATGACTCTGAGTTATCTTCAACCTTTCTCTAATCAACTACACTTTCTCCATATCCCCAAATACTGCATCAAGCCCAATCACAGCAGCCTCACCCACTTTAAACCAACCTATGAGGGATCTATATCTTCTACTATACAAGGACTCAAATGGTGCCATCTCGATACTAGCATGGTAACTATTGTTATATGCAAACTCGATCAGTGCAAATGCTCATCCCAACTACATTTGAAATCAAGTGCACATGTCCTCAACATATATTCTAGGGTCTGAATTGTCCTCTCAGCCTGACCATCTGTCTGTGGATGAAAAGCAAAACTCAAATGAACTTGGGTGCTAAGACCCCTATGGAAAGCTCTCTAAAATTGAGAAGTGAACTGAGTACCCCTATCTAAGATGATAGACAAGGGAACTCCATCCAACTTGACCAACTCTTGAATATACAATCTAGCATAATCCTCAGTTGTATAAGATGTATGCACAGGTAGGAAATGCACTGACTTAGTCAATCTATCTACAACAACCCAAATAGAATTATGATGACCCTGTGAAAGAGGTAAACCAGTCATAAAATCTATATTCACCCCTTCCCACTTCCAAGTAGGAATACCAAACTCTTCCATCACACCACTAGGTCTTTGGTGTTCTATCTTAACCTGTTGGCATATTGCGCACTTCACTATAAACCTAGCTTTATCCTTCTTTATACCACTCTACCAATAGATTTCCCGTAAGTCACGGTACATCTTGGTAGCGCCAGGATGAATAAAATATAGCGAGCCATGCGCTTCAGCCATAATTCTCTGTCTTAGATCACCCATACTAGGAACACACAATCTACCCTACAATCTCAACACACCATTTTCCCCTTAGGAGAAGGCCTCTACCTTTTGGTCCTTAACTGACCCCTTCAATCTAACCAAACTATCATCTAAGTCTTAATTCTCTTTCACTTCTGAAACTAAAGAGGATTCGGAACTACTTTTCACCAAAGTACTTCACCCAGTGGAATCAAGCAACCTAACAGCCAGTCTATCCAAACGATGCACATCATGAGCTAACTCTTTCTTATCTTCCTCTACATGAATAACACTACCAATAGACAACCTACTAAGGGCATCTGCCACTACATTGGCCTTGCTTGGGTTATACAACATACTCATATCATAGTCCTTTAACTACTCTAATACCTCATCTGCCTAAGGTTTAACTCCCTCTAAGTAAATATGTACTGCAGGCTTTTGTGATTAGTAAACACATCAACATAAACACCATAAGGAGAGTGTCTCCATATTTTCAAAGCAAAGAACACAGCAGCTAACTTAAGATCATGGGTTGGGCAGTTCTTTTCACGTGGCTTCAACTTTCTAGAGGCATAGGCTATAACCTTACCTCTTTGCGTCAACATACAACCCAAACTAACTCTAGAGGCATCACAATATACCACAAAACCATCTGTACCATCAGGCAAAGTCAACACAGGGGCTCAAGTAAATTGAGTCTTCAACTCTTGAAAACTCTTCTCACAAGAATATGACCACTAAAACTTAACTTTTTTTAGGTCAACCGGGTCATGGGAGATACAATAGAAGAGAAACCTTCAACAAAATGACAGTAGTATCTAGCTACACCCAAGAAACTTCTAATGTCAGACGGAGAGATAGGTTTAGGCCAATTTCTTACAGCTTCTATCTTTTAGGGATAGACTCTAATGTCTTCAGCTGAAATAATATGACCTAGAAAGGCTACTGACCTTATCCAAAATTCACACTTGTTGAATTTGGCAAAAAATTAGTGATCTCTAAAAATTTGCAAGATAATTCTAAGATAATCTTCATGGTCATTCTCAGTACGGGAGTATACAAGTATATCATCTATGAAAACAATGGCAAACATATCAAGATATTGCTTAAACACTCGATTCATGAGGTCCATAAAGGCTGCTGGGCATTGGTTAGCCCGAAAGACATGGCTAGAAACTCAAAGTGACCATAACGGGTTTGGAAGGCTTTCTTTGGAATATCATATTTCCTCACTTTAAGCTGATGATAGCCGGATCTAAGGTCTATCTTGGAGAAACAACTTGCACCTTGCAACAAATCAAATTGATCATTAATTCTTGGAAGGAGGTACTTTTATTTTTTACTGTGACCTTGTTAAGCTAACAATAGTCAATGCACGTACGCAAAGAACCATCTTTCTTTTGCACGAAAAAAATAGGTGTGCCCCAAGAAGAGACACTAGGCCTTATGAATCCCTTATCTAAAAGATCTTTGAGTTGATCTTTCAACTCCTTAAGCTCTGTAGGTACCATACGGTATGACAGAATAGAAATAGGCTGAGTGTCGGGAAGAAGATCAATCCTAAATTCTATCTATCTATCAGGAGGTATCCCTAGGAGATCTTCCAGAAAAAATATCAGGAAACTCATTAACAATGTTGACCGATTAAATAGTTTGAGCCTCAAACATAGTGTCTTTGACTCTTACTAGGTGATAAAGGCAACCTTTGGATATTAGCTTTCTAGCTTTGAGATAAGAGATAAAATGACTCTTGGGAGATACCGAACTCCCAGACCATTCAAAAATTGGTTCTTTAGGGAACTGAAACTTGACCACATAGGTATGATAGTCTATAGATGCATAAGAAGAATGAAGTTAATCCATACCCAAAATAAGGTCGAAATCCACCATGTCCAACTCTATAAAATCTGCAAATATGACCTTATAAAGAATAGTAATAGGACAATCTTTATACACTTGTTTAGCAACAATCGACTCCCCTACTAGTGTGGAAACTAGGAAAATCTTAGAAATCTTCTCGGGACTTATTTTGAAATTCACAGCGACTAATGGGGTCACATAAGAAAAATTTGACCTGGGGTCCACCAACACAAAAAAATCAAAGCAAAATACATAGAGCATACCAGTAAAAACATCAGGAGAATCCTCCTTCTCCTGATGGGATAGTAAGGCATAGAATCTGTTCTGGCACTAACCTCTAGCAGTGCTAGATAAAGTTCCTTGAGCAGGGGCGTAATGAGCTATAGGAGCTGGTGCACTAGTAGTCTATGTCTGGGGTTGGATATCTCTGTTCCCCTGCATAGCATGCGGATAATCTCTAAGTATATGCTCCAGCTTTCCATAATCAAAATAACCCTTTTGGCCTGATAAACACTCACCGGGATGATCCCTACCACACTTAGCACATGGAGGATAGCGAGGTCTGTTACTTATACTGTTCTAGGACTGGGACATAGAAGACTTGTTCCCTTTCTCCTGCCTATCTCTAGGAGTGAGAGCACTAGCTGATGAAGGCACTAGCATAGACAAACGGCCCTGGAACTGTAGGCGGTTTCCTCCATGGGACCTAGCCTGACTATACTCATGTTGCTCAGATCTATCCCTCTTGTTACCCTCACTCTATCTCTCTCCCTTATATTATCTGCCTCTATCTGTTGTGTATGTATCATCAACCTAGATAGATCCATATCCCTACTCAATATCGCAGTCCTACACTCTTTCAATACCAAACTAAAAACACCTATCACAAACTTGCTCACACTAACTCGGATGTCAGAAATCAAATCAGGAGCATACTTGGCTAACTAGTTGAACTTCAAGTAGTACTCCTTAATAGTCATAGAGCCTTGCCTTAAGTTCATAAACTCCTCTATTTTTGCCTCCTTCAACTCTAATGGAAAGAACTTATCCAACAATGCATCTTGGAACACCTGCCAAGTAATGGGGGCATCACCTTCCCCTCTATTCTTATTCTATACAACCACCCAGGCATACGCTATGTCTTTCAGCCTATAAGATGCCAACTTAACACTTTTTTCCTCAGAAATATCCATCACCTGTGTGATCTTTCTTACCTTCTTAAGGTATAACTGTAGGCCCTCACCTACTTTAGACCCATAAAACTCTGGCAGATTCATCCGCATAAAATCACGAATCCTAGAGGTAGCTAAATTACCTCTCTGCTAATTTGGAACTGTGGCCTGGTTATTGGCCTGAATATTGGTGGTGACTTCTTGGGCTAACGCCTGAAAGGCCGCCTAAAACTCAGCATAAAACACAGTCTCGTTTAAGGAATTGACAGGCTGGATTTGCTCATTATCATTTTTATGGGCGTTCACTCTTCAGGGAGGCATTTTCTGAAATAGGAGAGCATGAATTATTAAATGAGGGGGACAACTGTAGGTAAAATAGAATCTGAAAGATAGAAACAAATTTTTCCTAAAATGTCTTGTAGCCTCTTGCTCATAGATGTGGCACGCTAATAACCGATGATCAAGACTATACTGAACGTGGCTTGTCAGACTCCCTAGGACTCCTTATACCTTATGCACTGATACCAAGTTTATAATGCCCCGAAATCTAATCCTGAAGCATCACACGGTGCTTAAGGCTATAAGTAGCCCCAAGCTAACCCTTTGAGCCTATTACTACATATAATAACTTATTTCGAGATAAAATAAACAAAACACTGGTACTGTCATATCAAATGATAGGAAATACGAAGAAAATACTTGGTCAAAACAACCATAATACTAGAAATCTCAACATACTAACAATCCGATAACTAATCTAACAAAGCCTCTACTACTCCATGACTAGAGAGCCATTGGGACAGGCCTCCAACTGACTCAAACTGAACTAAAATTAATAATATATCTACTAAAATATCTAAAGATAGGTCCTCAAACCATTAGGACTCACCACTGTGGAGATGTAGACCAACGTACTCTAAAATCACTGACGATGCTGAGACTGACCACCTGAACCTACATTATAACACAATATAGCACATAGATGTATATGTGGATCAGCACTTGGGAATGTACTTAGTATATGGGGGTGTATGCATTTAAATAAATATTATCATTACTCTTTATAACATCATGCATGTATATATGAATGAATCGTATGGCTTGAATAAATCTAAAATATAATTCTCATGAATCATGAATAGTGAAACATGAAATACAAATCTCATGAGTCATTATACTTAACTTTAAAATCTCTATTCTCCTCTTATTCTCAATATTTGACGGCTAAAAAAACTTTAAATAATACTATAAAACTCCTACTTTTATCTCATGGAGGGTAAAACTTCTTTAAAACTCAAGGACTCAGAACTTTTAGGAACTTTCAACACTTGGGAACCCTAGAACTCTGTTACACTTGGGACACTTAGAACTCGAGATTATATAACTTTGGACACTCGGGAGTCTCTTAAAACCAACATAAACCATGTGATCTACATGGAGTTCAACATTTTATCCTCCTAAGGAAGAAACCTCACGTTGGGGAGAGGTGTCATACTCTTTCCATAAAGTATAACCTCAACTCAATGATCACTATCTCAGCCTCAGGCCCATAAATCTCAGTCCTACTGTGGCTCTTAGTTTTGGAGTATGAGACCTCAGAATCATACCCAAATCGGTGGTAAATACTATTCCTATACTCAGCTCAGAACTCTTAGGAAATCCACCTCAAATAACTCAAGGTTCTATAATGAAGACCAAAATGTATTACTATTTGTTTTAATAGAACATCATTGTGGATTCCAACTCTATTAGGACCAAAAAGGTCAAATATTTCTCAATAATCTCAAAGTACTCAAAGCATAGGTGCTTATAGCACAGAAGTTCATAAAATTACAATTCTCAAGTAGCGCTTAGTGGCCCATCATTCAATCTCAAGTTAAGACTCATCAAAATGTATACTAGAGATCATAAGGATTCATAAATCATATAGAAATCTAGAATTTCAGCATTATGCATCAAAATCTCAACATACTCATGTATCTCAATTTCTAACACATGAAAATTATCATAATCTCAAGAACAACAGCAGAGGGTACAAACCCATACTTCAATTTTCATAAGAAAACACATGAAACCATATATTCTTATAATTTAAAATAACTTTTGGGCACAAGGATAAAAGGAGTGTGTTTTTCAAACCCCACATACCTTGAATTAGAAGCTTTGGATGAACTCTCACTTTTGGGACTCTATTCGCACTCTTGAATGAGGGTTCTTAAAGCCCTTGACTTGGGAATCTTGAATCTTGACTTAATTTAGAAAATCTATGGTTGATTTTTGAGATTCTTGGAAGAGGTTTTGAATACTTAGGCTTTTTGTTGAGAGAAAACTTGAGAAAAACTTCATAGAATATTTGTAAATGACTTTAATTTGGTGTTTGTACAGTTTAAGAGGCTTGGAAAAAGTCTAAAGTGCCCTTTTAAACTTCTGTACAAAGCTGGAAAAATTGAATTGGGAACTCGATTTTATGGGCCACCGCGATGCACCACTATCGCGGTGGCTCACTGGAAATTGACAAATAGGAATCTGGGAGTCACCGCGACATGGATCCATCGTGTTGTCCTATTGATTGGGACTTAGAACTTCAGCGCGATGCTTCACAATCACACTAGGCCACTAGAAATTAACTATTTGGAAATTGGGGTCCTCCGCGACTCGCCAAGCACTAAAATGACGTTGTTTTGCGACTAGGGCTTAAATTAGCCATAACTTCTTGCCCAGGCATCGAATTTGGGAAAATCTTATAGCTACGGAAAACTTATCAAATTTCCCAAGTGATAAAAAATTGAAATTAGAGAAATTCTATATTGTTAAAATGATACTCACCTAGGAAGTCACTCCTTAACCTTCTTGAGGAGAAATTTAGCTTAGGGAAAATTCAAGGTATTACATATGGCCAGGCCCATGTTTGGGTCTTGACAAAGTTACTATCAGAGTCTGGGTTTAGTGTCACTAAATATCCATAAAGCCATGTCAAGTGGAGTTTTTTTTAATAGTTTTACAGTGCGCCACACTTATAAGGGAAGGACTACAAGGCATTTAGGAATGTTTCTCTTTTTGTGATCTATTTTTAGGTTGTACAGTGTAGGATGTTTAAATCTCCTCTAATTCTCATTTGTACATATTTCAGATCATGCCTCACCAAAGATCTCATACTCATGGAAACTCTTCTATCCCACTTGAGGAAAATATGGATGGAACTCGTCCTGGTTATGGGGTAAGGACTTGATCTAGGTTCCCTACTTTTGATTTCCACCTTGGGGTTCCATTAGTCCCTATTAGTCCTTTTCAGTCTCCTCAGGCTAATATAGATAATGCCCCACCACCTTAACGACACATATCTAATGTCGAGTTTTATTATTATATTCATCTATTGACCTAGTTGGTGACATCTTAGTCATGTCAATTTGGTCTTATTGGTAATGCTATTTATTCTTTTTAGGTTACTCGAGTTGGGCAATTTATAAGTCTCAATCTCTAACATTTTCTTGCTTTATGGTGGAAAAAATCCTTAGGGTTTTGTGGATGAGATGGAGAAGATATTCATGGTGATGCATGCTTTTGACTCTGAGGGTGTAAAATTTATTGCATATCAGTTAAAGGATATGGCATATCAGTGGTATGAGAAGTGGGATCAGTCAAGGGGTGATGATGCAGAGTTGGCATTATGGGATGAGTTTTCTGGTGCCTTTTTTGATCATTTCTTTCCTCAAGAGTTGAGGGTGACTAAAGCTAAGGAGTTTGAGAATCTAAAATAAGGTATGATGACTATGAAAGAGTATGCCCTGAAAATTCATTTATTATCCCATTATGCTCTCAATCTAGTATGTATCATGAGCGCTAAGATAAAAAGTTTGCCTGGGGTTTGTCTCGGGACTTGGTGCTGAAGTGCTAGGTCATCTTGGTAAATAGTGAGATGGATATTTCTCAACTTGTGGTATGCATGCAATAGGTTGAGGAGGAAATAAAAAAGTAGGCTGAGATAGGGAAAGGCAGAGTATGAAATTTAAATATTATAAGTAGGGTGGAGGTCAGTAAGATAGTGAAAGAGGTGGTAAGCAGTGGGGTAAAAAGAAGTCTTAGGGAAATTCTAGTTCTTATTTGACGTTTAGTTCTTCATATCCTAAGACTTTTGGTGATCGTCAATCTTAAAATGATAGTAGTTTTAGGGAATAGGTACCTAATCTCAGGACAGTGGGCCTAGTCAGCTCTATCATATCCTTTCTGTAAATTTTATGGACAATCGTACCATGGTTTTTGTGATGAAGGGAGAAATAAGTATTTTAGTTGTGGCCATCCTGGCTATATTCAGAGGAACTATATTTTGGTCAATGTTTACACTGGGGCTAATAAAGTCATAACTGCCACCTTTTCAACTCCTACACCAATGGGTGCTACTTCTAGTATCGACACCGGACGAAATCGACTGCATGCTCTTTTTACTCATCAGGATTCTGAGGCATCTCTAGATGTTGTTACTGGTACACTAAAATTTTTCTCTCGCGATGTATATTGTCTGCTTTATCCCAATTTTAGCCTTTCTTATGTGACCCCTTATGTGGCTATTTATTTAGTTGTAGTCTCGAGTGTATCCCTGATCTCTTTTTTATGTCTACCATAGTGGGTGATGCTACTATGGATAGAAGAGTATATAGGGGTTGTGTGGTACCTATCTATGGTAGGGAGATGTTGGTAGATTTGATCGAGTTGGGGATGTTAGATTTTATTGTTACGTTGGGGATGGATTGGCTTTATTCGGGCTATGTGTCTCTTTATTATAGGACTCTAAGGGTCAGTTTCCAATTAACGAATGAACTATTGATTGAGTGGGAAGAGAGAACTCCCTAGTTTCTAAGTGAAGGTTCATTTCTTATCTAAGAGCCCAAAGATTAATTTCCAAGGGGTGTCTGTGTCACCTAGTTCAGGTTAAAGATTCTAATTCTGAGGGTCCTTCTTTGTTATCTATCCCTATAGTTAATGAGTTTCTCGAAGTGTTTCCTAGTGATCTTTCTAGCATCCCTCTTGAGAGGGAAATTGATTTTGGGATCGATCTTCTCTCAGACACTCATTCTATCTCTATCCCTCCTAATAGAATGGCCCCTATTGAGTTGAAACAAATTTAAGGAGCAGTTGAAAGATCTTCTTAATAAGGGTTTTATCTTCCCTAATGTGTCTTCGTAGGGTACTCCCATTCTTTTCATGCGTAAAAAGGATGGGTCCCTTCTCATGTGCATAGACTACCATAGTTGAATAAGGTAATAGTAAAGAATAAGTATCCTCTTCCCAGAATAGATGATCTCTATAACTAGATTTAGGATTCTATCTACTTTTCTAAGATTGATCTTTGGTCGGGTTACCACCAGTTGGAGATTAGGGGGGTAGATATCCCTAAGACTAATTTCGTACCCGATATGGTCATTTTGAGTTTTTTGTTATATCCTTTGGTTTGACTAATTCTCCAGCAGTATTCATGGATTTTATGAACCGGGTATTCCATCAATTCTGGACTAATTCATTATTTTGTATATTGATGACATCTTGGTGTACTCAAAAAGTGAGGAGGATCATGCCAATCACCTCCGTATATTATTACAGACCCTTAAGAATCATTATTTGTATGCTAAGTTTTTGAAGTGTGAGTTCTAGTTGAATGTTGTTACTTTTTGGTTCATATTGTTTCTAGTGTGGGGATCATGGTAGATCCATAGAAAGTTGTGGTGTTTAAGAAGTGTCCTAAGCCCATGACTCCAATCGACATTCAGAGCTTCTTGGATTTAGCCGATTATTCTAGAAGGTTTGTGGAAAGTTAACCTTTTATTCCTACTCCATTGACTAAGTTGACTCAGAGAAAGATAAAGTTTATATGGTTAGATGCTTGTGATGGTAGATTTGAGAATCTAAAGGATAAGTTGACTTCTGCTCCTATTTTTACCCTACCTGAGTGTACTGACGGTTTCATTGTTTATTATGATATGTCCCATGTGGGATTGGGTTGTGTCTTAATGCAGCGGGGCAAGGTTGTGGCATACGCTTCTAGGCAGTAGAAGGTGCATGAGAAGAACTATTTGACTCATAATTTGGAGTTGTTGGTTGTGGTTTTTACATTAAAGATTTAGCACCATTACCTGTACGGGGTTCATTTGACATCTACTTAGATCATAAGAGTTTGCAGTATGTGTTCACCTAGAAGGAGATAAATCTCAGGAAAATAAGATCATTTAAGTTGCTCAAGGTCTATGATATGAGTATTCATTATCATCCAGGTAAAGCTAATGTAGTTTTTGATGTTCTTAGGTGGTTGTCCATAGAAAGCTTATCTCGTGTGGATAAGAAGAAGCAAGGTTTGGTAAAGGATATTCACTGGTTGGCTAATCTTGAAGTTCTTCTTTTAGATTTCAACGAAGAAAGTAGGATTGTTCAACAGGTGGTGAAATCATCTCTTGGTACTGAGGTAAAGGAGAAGCAAGTTTTGGATCCTGTCTTGATACAGATTAAGGATGATGTGAGTAAGAAAAAAATTTTGGCTTTTGAGATTGGTGGTGATGGTATCTTGAAGTACCAAGGCAGACTATGTGTTCCAGATGTTGATGGGCTCCAGGAAAGGATTTTGGATGAGGCTCATAAGTTAAGGTACATTGTTTATACTGGTTTGACAAAAATGAATCATTACTTGAAAGAGATTTATTGGTGGAACAACATGAAGAGAGATATGGCCAATTTGCTGGCTAAGTTCATGGTATGTCAACAAGTGAAGTTTAAACACTTAAAGTCTGGCGGTTTGTCTCAAGAGATTGAGTTTCCTATGTGTAAGTAGGAAGTTATCAATATGGATTTCCTTACCAGTCATCTGTGGTGTCATCATCAAATTAATTTGATTTGGGTCATCATGGATAGGATGACCAGGTCTGTTCATTTCCTACTAGTGAAGACTAACTATTCTGTAGAGTATTATGCTAAGCTCTTCATTCTAGAGATCGTTAAGTTGTATGCTATGCCTGTCTTTATTATGTCTGATCGTGGTACGTAGTTCTCATCTCACTTTTGGTACTTATTTTAGAGAGGTTTGGGGACTAAGGTAAACCTTAGCACCACTTTCCACCATCAGACAAATGGAAAAATAGAGTGGACAATTTAGAATTTAAAAGATATGTTAAGGGCTTTTGTGATTGACTTTGGTGGTAGTTAGGTTGATTATTTGCCTCTCATTGAGTTTGTTTTTAAGAATAACTTTCACACTATTATTGGGATGGCTGCTTTTGAGGACCTTTATGGTAAGAGGAGTAGGTCTCTTGTTGGGTGTTTTAAGGTTTGTGAGAATAGGTTATTCGATCCCGACTTGGTTCACCATGTCATGAAAAAGATGAAGGTGATTCAGTAAAGACTTAAGACTACCCAAAGTCTCCAAAAGTCCAATGAGGATGTGAGTCAAAGGGACTTAGAGTTGTATATGGATAATTTTATATTTTTGAAGGAATCTCCCATGAAGGGAGTAATACATTTTGGAAAGAAAGAGAAGCTCAATCTACATTATATTGGCCCATATCGTATTTTGAGGTGAGTGGGAAGTGTGGCTTATGAATTGGATTTGCCTTCTAGTTTAGGTTTCATTCATTTGGTATTTAATGTTTCAATGTTAATAAAGTATGTGGGTGATCCTTTCTTGATTATTCCTTTTGAGGATGTCGGTGTTTCAGATTTCTTATCTTATGAGAAAGTCTCGATTGAGATTTTTGAAAGACAAGTCCATCGTTTGAGGACTAAGGATGAGTGTTCGTTCAAGGTTCTATAGAGAAATCTTAAGGTTAAAGAAGCTGCTTGAGAAGCTGAAGAAGACATGAAGTCCAAATATACTTTCCTGTTTTCCGCTTGGGATAATCGAGCTTAAGGTATGAGTATTCCATAATATCTTTATTTTCTGTCTTTGTTTAAGATAAGTGTGGCTTTGTTTTTTGTTAAATTTGCTAATGGATATCTTGTCTCATCATTCGGGGATGAAAGATACCAGGGGGAGAATGTAACACCCTGAATTTTGGTCCCTAAAAATTTTGAGTATTTTAAACTCACTACCTAAACACGACTCACCTTACGAGTCATATGGTGTCCTTATGAGCTATAGGGACCAAATCATCATCTTAACAGTGAGTGATGCCTATGATACTGACCTAATTATGACTAAAGGTCACAAGTCATAAAGAGTCATTACGAGCCATGGCATGTAAATCCTAGGGTGACTAGTGTATACCCCAAAGATTTCCATCCTCATTATGACTAGGACCCTACAAGTCATAGGTGCTCTTGATGAGTTATGTAGTATGATTTGTAGGGTCACCGGAGAGGGGTCCCTCAGCTACTATCCAGATTACGACTCATTGTGATGAGTCATAGTGAGTCCTTATGAGTCCTATAGTGACTTGTAGTTATGGGTGATAATTTTCAGCTTTTAATGAAAGACACTTTGGACATTTCTCTCTTTACCAAGACCCCACGTACATAAAACACCTTGAGGCTATTATTTCGAACCTTTATTAATCATAAACACTCTCTAAAACTCTCTCAAATCCCTAATGCAAGAACAAACTGGGGTTTCTCAAAGTTGGTCATCTTAGGGATTAAGGGTTATTTCTCTTCATAATTCTCTGTACTTTAAGGTATGTAACTCTACCCTCAAACTTATTTTCCTTTAATCATGTGTATTAAATGAATACTGATATGAAATTGAATGTGGGTTTGAACATGGTTGAGGGTTTTGGCATGATTGAGTCTTAAATTATTTTCCCATGATTATTATGAAATGTTCATGCTTTGTATTGAATTTTTTTAATCTAGTGTGGTACATGGTTGTGAGAATTGGAAAGAGGGTCGAGGAAATACTCCAATTTGATGGTTTTTGGTATTCAAATTGTCTTGTAAATTGTGTTCCCTCTACCCACTTTTGACCTTGGTTTTGAATATGGTTTGTCACATGATTTGATATTACTTAACCATACTATGGCATTGCATAATTGGTTAAAAGGTTTAATATGGATTTTGAAGGCCTTGTTGGCCGTGGTTTGACTGAAATTGAAACCTCGAGGGTTGAAGAATTTCCTTGAGTTGATTTGATAAAGAAAAAGGGGTCAACAATCCCTAAATTTAATTTAATAAACAAAAAGGGTCATCGCATTTCCTTATATGATGGAATGTAATTAAAATGACATGAGTGTAAGCTTGCAAGTGTAAGGGTATGATGATACATGTGGTGTGCCTTAATGTGTCATTCCATGGTTAGATAAATAGGTTATGTGAAACTTATTTTAAATTGGTCTTAGTGGAGGTTATGTAGCTAAGTTGTGAAGGTGTGATTCTTGAAGGACTTGTACTGGAAACTTACATTTGCTAGCGTGAGGGTTGGTCTCGATGGTTGTTCTTGTGACACACTTATTATATATTTGTATCCTGGATCGATGTGGGGTTGGGTCATTCCCTCGTCTTCCTTGATACCTCCAGTTCGTATGGCAAATATGTACTAGGGCCTTTTAAGTAGAGAGAGTTGAAACTATATAGCCTATGGGTTTTTTTCTATGATGGTTGAGCTACATAGTAAAGGATAATATTTTACTTTATGTTAAGCCCTATTCCCTACCCCAACATGATTATATATATATATATATGTATGTATGTACATTGTGTGCATGCGCATTTCACTATGGTTTTGACTATGCATTATTTTATCTCTTCCCAAGTTACATGCTAGTCCTTACCCTACTAACCATCCTTGGATGTTGTATCCCAATGCAATGCAGGGTTTGAAAGAACTTCTACTTTTCCTACACAGTGATAGGTGATTCCAGAGTTATTCGTGTGTCAGCTTAAAGTGGTGAGCCTCTTTCATCTGGAAGGCCCATTACTTCTTAGTTTAGTATGTCATAGACTGATTCCTTTTTGGATTCATTTTGGCTATCTTCGGAGTCTTGTCTCTGCTTAGGTTGATTATTAGTATTGTTTAGAGTCATTATGGATTACTATTACTGGGTTAGTTGTTGATATTCTCAGATTCTTTTGAGCTTATACTTTTCAATATTAATATATATTCAAAATCAATCTACTGCTAGGTGTGTTGTGTTCTATTTGACTAGGCAATAAGGGTGTTCTCCGATCCTCGGTGGACTTGAGATACCCTTCATGGCTAGGCCCTAGTTTGGATCATGACAAATATTAAGAAATATCGGCCTTTAATGGTGATGATGAGTTGAATATTGAGAGTTGAGTCTTATTAATTATGCTAATAATTATGTTCTTTATTGGGCTAATTATTATGCTATTACTGATGATATTGAATATATGATTATCGATTTGAGTAAGATTGATTATAATATTGATTACATAATTATTGGTTTGAGTCAAGATATTGATAATGACATTGATGACATATATACCCAATTCAAGTTTGAAAGATTTTTATGATATTGATTATATATTTATTGGTTTGAGTTTAGATATTGCTATGATATTATTCATGATATAGGTTGTATTATTTTGATGATGTTGATACTTATCATGTTCATTATATAGGATGATACTAATGATATGGATATCGATTGTAAGTCTAGAAGAGTAATTTGTTGTAATATGGCATAATGTGGATAAAGTTGGTTGTACTTTGAGAGTTGGTAAATGATAGTGGTTCGAGTTTTACTATCATTATGTGTACCCTCTAGACTTATGGGGACTTGCGTTAGGTTACTTATTATTCCACACTTAATGGCTTATGGAGGCTAATTTAGTAGTTATAATCGTATGTGTTTGATCCTTTATGCTATTTTATTATTCCAGTTATTTACTTATTTATATACAATAATGTTGTAGTTTATTCAGGTTTTTCTATACCTTGACTTAGTTATGTTATATTGCATCCTACCGTATTTATATCATGATTTAGCTCAATCGACCAATGATGTCTACTGAGTACCCATGGTTTTAGTACTCATACTACACTTCTGTATCTTTTTGGTTGCAAATTTGAGTACTAGTTATCGTAGTTGATTCAAGGATCATGCTGTGTTGCATTCTAGAGATAGGGTGAGCTCTTGGTGCCCCATTTCCTTTTATCTAGATATGTCTAGTCTTTAGTTTTAGATAAAATTATATTGACTATTTTAAATTTAAGTTATATTTATTATAGCTCGTGTACTAGCTCTATCTGGTCATCGGATTGTTTTCTATATTATGGAAACCTTTATACTATTTCTATTGTATTTCTTATTTATGTATTAAATTTCCTATTTGGCATTTTATGGGAAATTTCCACAAAGTTATCCCATTACGAATAGCTCCGGTATTGGTTAGAGTCCTTGTGGATTACTGTGGTTGGGTTGGTTATTGATATTCTCAGATTCTTTTGAGCTTATACTTTTTAATCTTGTTACATGTTCAAAATTTATTCTCTGCTAGGTGTGTTGTGTTCTTTTTTACTAGGCAATGGGGGTGCTCTCCAGTCCTCGATGCACTTGAGATACCCATCACGGTCAATCCCCGGTTTGGATCGTGACAAATATTGAGAAACTTTGGCACTTAATGGTGATAATGAGTTGAATATTGAGAGTTGAGGCTTACCAATTATGCTAGTGATTATGTTCTTGATTGAGATAATCACTATACTATTGTTTATGATATTGAATATATGATTATTGGTTTGAGTTTGAATATTGATTATAGTATTGATTACATAATTATCGGTTCAAGTTTAGATATTGATAATGACATTGATGACATATATACCTGATTCAAGTCCGAAAGATTATTATGATATTGAATGTATAATTACCGGTTTGAGTTCGGATATTGCTATGATATTAATCATGATATTGGTTGTATGATTTCGATGATGTTAATGCTTATAATGTTGGTTATGGACGATGATATTCATGGTATAGATATCGTTTGTAAGTCCAAAAGAGTAATTTGTTATAATGTGGCATAACGTGGAGAGAGTTGGTTGTACCTTGAGAGTTGGTAAATGATAGTGGTTTGAGTTATACTATCATTATGTGTACCCTCCAGGCTTATAGAGGCCTGTGTTAGGTTACTTACTTTTTCACACTTATTGGCTTATAGAGGCCAATTTAGTAGTTATAATCGCATGTGTTTGATCCTTTATGTTATGTTATTATTCCGATTATTTACTTATTTATATGCACCGATGTCATAGTTGATTCAGGTCTTTCTATACCTTGACTTAACTATGTTATATTACATCCTATCATATTTATATCATGATTTAGCTCAGTTGACAAATGATACCTAATGAATACCGATGGTTTTAGTACTCATACGAAACTTCAGTACCTTTTTGGTGCAGATTCAAGTACTAGTTTTCACCTTTGATTCGAGGATCGTGCTGTGTTGGATTTCGGATATAGTGTGAACTCTTGGAGCTCCATTTTCTTCTATCTATCTATTCTAGTATTTAGTTTTGAGACAAAATTACATTAACTATTTTAGACTTGGGTTGTATTTATAGTAGCTCTTGTACTAGTTCTATCTAGTCATGGGATGGTTTTCTATATTATGGCTACCTTTAGACTATTTCTATTGTATTGCTTATTTATGTATTAAATTGCCTATTTGGCATTTTATAAGGAATTTCCAAAAAGTTTTCCCATTGAGAATAACTCTAGTATAAGGTTCGGCTTACCTACTGGCAGGATAGAATAAGTACCATCATGACTCGCAATTGGGTCGTGATAGGCTGGGCCTACATCTTCGATTGAGTTTTGTAGCTTCATTGGTTTGGCTTATTATTTTAGGTAGTTTGTTAAGAGTTATGCTCGTGTTGTAGCGCTAATGACCAGACTATCTCGAAAAAATATTTGTTTTTTCTGGTTCGAGGTGTGGGAGTTGAGATTTGGAAAGCTAAAGGGATTTCTCACCTCAACTTCTATTGTAGCTCTTCCTGCTGAGGGTGAGAGATTCATCGTGTATTGTAATTTTTCTGGTGTTGATTTGGGTTGTGTATTGGTGCAGCAGGGTTGTGTTATTGCTTATGCATGGAGGTATCTGAAGGTTCATGAGCACAACTACCTCACTCATGATTTGGAGTTGGCAATAATAGTTTTTAAGCTAATATTTAGAGGCATTATCTTTATGGTATACATTGTGAGATCTTCATGGATCATCGTAGTATCAACATCTTTTGACCTAGAGAGAGCTAAATGTTAGGCAGCATAGATGGATGGAGTTTCTTAAAGATTATTACATCTTTATTTTGTATCATCTAGGCAAGGTGAATGTGGTAGCAGACACCTTTAGCTGAAAGGCATTAAATATGAGTAACTTGACTTGTATTTTAGTTTCTTAGAGGTCATTGGCAAGGGATATTCAGTCCTTAACAAACAAAATGGTAAATCTTGATATTTCAAACCCTATGAGGATTCTTTCTAATGTTGAGGTGAGGTCCTCACTAATTGAGTAGATTTGAGATCGTCTGTTTAAGGGTAAGAGACTATACCTCATTCGTGATTAAGTGTTGAGTGGTAAGTCCAAGAAGGCTACCATATATTCTGAGAGATATTTGAGATTTGATAGATGCATTTTTGTTTTGAGAGTTGATGACATTATTAAGTTGATTTTGTGTGCGGCTCACATCTTTAGGTATTCTATTCACTCGGATCCAACTAAGATATATAGAGATTTTAGACAATATTATTGGTGGAGTGGTATAAAAAGAGATGTGGTGGACTTTGTAGTTTGTTGCCTATGTTGTCAGCAGGTGAAGGCCGGGCATCAGTGACCTTGTGGTTTAATTTAGAAGTTGCCCATTCTCGAGTAAAAATGGGAGAGGAGTACCTTGGACTTTGTGTTAGTAGTTTGCCTCGTACTTCATGTGGTTCCGATGGCATTATGGATCAATTAAGCAAGTCAGCACACTTCATTCCTATTCATATGTCCTTCAGTGCCGAGAGGTTAGCCCGTATCTACGCTAGTGAGATAGTTTATTTGAATGGTGTGCCTATATCTATCATTTCATACCGGGGTTCAGTGTTCACTTCTAGATTTTGGAGGGCTTATTAGGAAGAGTGGGTACTCTTGTGGATCTTAGTACAACCTTTCATCCTCAGACCAATGGGCAGTCGAAGCGAACTATTTAGGTTCTTGAGGATATGCTCCGAGTCTATGTTATAAATTTTGGAGGTCAATGGGAGCAGAACTTAGCCTTGGCAGAGTTTACGTATAATAACAGTTATGATTCAAGTATTGAGGTAGATCTTTCTAAGGCTTTATACGTAGGATATGAGTTTCGTTCGAGTCCTATAGTTATGATGATATTGATAATATGAATTTCAGTTAAAGTCCGGCAAATGATGATAATGATGATAATACTATTGAGTTCCAGTTCAAATTCGACATTGGGATTTTGTATGAGATTATACGATTTAGATAGGTTCTTTGTTATGGCATGATCATACCCTCCAGCTTATGGGGTCCTGTGTTGAGTTATTTACTTTTCTACACTTATTAGCTCATAGGTCCAATCTAGTAGTTATAATTGTGTGGTCTTTATTATACTATTTCGTATGCATTTATTTATTTACATATAGCATTGTCAGAGCTTGTTTCTAGGTTTTCCATTTTTACCTTGACTTAACTTATTTTATCTTATATCTTATTGTATTTATATCATGATTTAGATCAGTTGACTGGCGATGCCTACTGAGCACCCATGGTTTTGGTACTCATACTACACTTCTGTACCTTTTTGGTGCAGATCTTAGTTCTAGTTGTCGTCGCTGATTCGACGTTGGTGTAGGGTAGATTTCGGAGATTAAGTGAGCTCTTGGAGTTTGACTTATCCTTTTTCTTCTATTATCTATGTCTAGTCTTTGATTTTCGACACGGATTGTATTTGACTATTTAGTAATCATAGTTTATTTTTAGTTGCTCTTGTACCGACATTACCGAGTCTTGGAATGGTTATTGATTTTCTATCTATCTCTTACACTATTATGACCGTTTTATTACTACTAAGTCTTTAATTGTCAATTTTCAGCTTTTAAGCCATTTTCCACCAAGTTAGCCCATTGCATCTAGTTCCGGGCAATAGTTCGGCTTCTCTATTGGAGGGATAGAGTAGATATCATCATGACTCATAAATTAAATCGTGACATCGACATTTGAACTGCGTGATTTGCTCATTCTTTAATATTTATAAGATATAACAACAATAAATTAACGTATCACACAAATATACTCATTTTGGGTCAACATAAAAAATGAAAACATGCCTTATAATTAGTATGATTAAAGGAAAACGAAACTTCAGTCAACATTTTACGCTATTAAATTATTAAGGTGCAACAACATAATTTTTTTCTGAATTCTCAAAATTTGCTTCACGTAATATTTGCATTCCAGAACGTAAAAAATATGTCATCATTTGATACAACCAAATAAAACTTGACACAACAAAGACACATAAAAGATGATTTTCAATAATTGAGCAAAAAGAAAATCCCATATGTAAATACATAACCCAATTGAAAAGAGAATAAGTTGTTAGCACAAAACAAAACAAAACAAATGAAAAATATAAGCCTAGGTTTACAAATCAAAATAAAGAACCTGTACAAAATCAAGCAAAATAGTATATTTTAACAATTGACGTCAACGGATAATGGCGCTGTTGTTGGTGCAGCCTTAAGATACTCGATTGGCCGGGTTAGGGACTATATGTCCATGAATAGAGAAAAGAGTTGGAGAAGAAGAGGAGGAGTAGAAGTTGCACTACTTTGGAAATTCTATCTGATGGAAAAGAGCAACTATGATAGTTAGCATTTACTTGGTTGGTGGATGAAATAAATGGGGTGGCTTTGTAAAAATAAAAAACTTGGGATGATATTTAAAAGTAATGTAACAGTTAGAAGTCTAATAAAAATAGTGAAATAAGTATATTTACTTAATTTTTAAATTGCAACTACAACTTCAAGTTATATTTGATATTTTTATGGATAAACAAAGTCTTTTTGAATAAAGTGAATTAATTTTCTAAACTAAATTAAATAATATCCATAACCAAACAACTCACATAACCCCACACTTCCACACACAATCCCCCACCCCCAGTCTGCGCATGTCCTAAACTTCCTGGATATTGACTTCCATATAGTTAATTAAGTATCCTATCTGATTTAAAGAACAATATCCATGCCAAATCTTCACTTTGCTATTTTCTGGCATCCACTTAGGCAAGGCCATGAGCCCATGATCACTAATTTCCTCCAAGATGAGATAATGCTACACATTAACTTTAATCTTTTGAAGCTGTGATTAACTGTGGAACTTGGATGGATGCAGTATACACATTCATTATTCCTTGAGATCTTCAGTAGTTTACTTTATTTAAATTGACATTACTTGATGGAGGAAACTCAGAAAGCACATATATGTTGGAGCATAAATAAGGACATTCTATTCAGTTGTAGGGGCAGGATTTCCATCAAGGGGGTTCGAAATATAAATAAAAAGTGACATCTAAAGGTTACCTGATAAATCGAGTTGGGCGGAGCGGGGTAGGGCGAAAAACTAAATTAATCTTAATTGTTAAATGTAACTCGCTTTGTCATACTTAGTTTAACATTTCTTCCTCGATTGCCCTGCTTTATCGAGCCTTACATAAATCTTATATTTTTTAAATGTTTTGCTTTATTTTAATTTTTTTATTTTTTTATTTTGAAGTAGTGCATCTTTAATCGCATATTATCTTTGACAATTAATATATTTGTAAAACATGCATATTACTATATTTTTATGTGTATAAATCTTTTCTGCACACTCTAAAAATATATCTAGCTATCAATTTTTTTGAATGGAAATTGTACTCTCTCCATTAATTTTCATATTTATAAGAATTATTAATCACTATTTCTGTTTAAAGAATGTACAATAGCTCTAAACTAATTACTCTCAATTTTCTTTTATTTGCTTCCTTCATTTTTCGTGAGTCAATTTCACTAAGTTTTAAAGTTAAATTAGATAAGATAAACTTAATTTTTTTTTGAATTAAAATTTAGATATTCAAAAACTATATGAAAGTTACTATGAATTGTAATTTTTCTTTTTAAAAATTAGCTAAGAAATACATCTTACAATATTCATCTAAATTTGTGTCATTTCACACTAAAAAGGAAAAAGAAAAACTAAAAGGAATGAAGGGAGTATTGAATAAAAAGTATTTGTAAGAATATCCCTAATTATTTTTACATGTACTAAAAATAAGAACTCTATATTTTTACGAATATTGAAAACTAGAACTCTGTGGAGTAGCTTTTATTACTAATGGAAAGAAATCATTGGCAAGGATGAGTGAAAAAAAATTGTGGGCAAGATTGGAGAATGGTGAAGTTTTAAAAAAGGAAAAACATGTAAGCTAATGGGAATCAAATAAATAATTACCCCCTTAACTAATCACCTACGAATTTCAACTATGTCTAGGGGGTCCATTTATACTATACATCTATTTAAAACAAAATTTTAATCCTACATATACACTGTAATTTTTTTATGAAGGGGGTTTGGGAAGTGATACGGGACAAAGAAGCCTCTTAGCTTTCGAGGAGATGAGTGGATACCAATACATTAAGACTCAAGCTCAGGGGCTGCCCCACTAATACAACAAGCCTTGAAGTTTCAAGAAGGCCTTCAAAACACTCCAAGGCCGTCCAAGAGAACACCCCAAGGCCGCCCCTTTGTAATGGCTCATTAAGGGCCTTTTGGTAATTTTATTTAACATGTTAGGTCTTTTGTCCATAACCTTTGATGATATATTTTGAGAGCTCTTCAGAGAGTCTTACAAGTGTGGATTTCACTTGTGACAAGTATGAACATCACTTGTGTTGGTAACAAGCTTAGAAATGATGGTTGCTTGGGAATTTCGATTCCCTTGAGCTCCCATAAAAACTTGGTGTTATCTTGTATGAATTCTTGAGTCTTTATGTTTGATACACACTTAGGTTCATAGTGTTTAAGCATTTGTATGTCAAGTTACATATCTTTACTTTTTTGTACTCGTCTGTTCTTGTTGTAGTAAAGCCATGAGTTGTTGTTCTCTTATTGTTTTTGTCTTATTATTATCTCCTTGTTAGTTTGTTGGCTCACTGAAATAGGTGTTAATACACCTTGTTATCTTATTCTTGTTGGGTTATTGTTAGAGCTGAGACTTGGTCTCTTTAGTCCTCGGGTTTCCTTTGAAATTGTGGACTGTTTTGTGTTGTTTTTGGTGCATTACATAGCTTGCTTGGTATCATTTCGTATCAGAGATAAGGCTGATTTTTTTCCACAAGATCAATCTTGGGCTTGGTTAGTTGAAAAATAAAAAAATGTGTTCTTGAGTTTGGTGTTCTTGGCCGAGAAAGTTGTTCTTCCTGTCGTTTTGGCCGAGATTTAAGTCATAGATCTAGGTGCCTTTTATGTGTTTTGGTAGTTTCTTATGTTAGCCTCTTTCTCACTAGAACTTCTTGAGTCCAAATCCAAGTTTTTGAGCTAAGTTTCGAGTTATGTTGCGGTGGTTGTGGATGGTTCTTTTTGTTGTTGTTCTTGAAGTTCATCTTGTTGTGTTGAAGAAGTAGCTTCAAAAGGGTTGTTTGATGTTGAAAACAAGGGAAATAAGAGTGAGACTTTGTCTTGTCTTGGAAACACTCCCAAGACATCACCAAAAGGCTAAAGAAATAAAAGACTTTCCAAAAGCTTTGTTGCCAAAAGGGAGATAGGGTATTTTTCAAAGTTGTCTAAAAAAGAAAAGGAGACAAGACTCCCAAAAAGATTGTCTTGCAACAAGGGTGAAAGTAGGTCAAGACTTTTGAATCTTGAAAAAAGAGGCCTTAAACCTAGTTTTTCTACCTACCAAAACCGAAAATTCCATCATTCTTGTGAAAATTGAACAACTAAGTTTAAAAACAAGAAAATTTTCAACTTCCACAACACTTTAACGGCCAATAGTTGAGTGCCACATCATCAAAGGCTCAAAAATCTTAGAATTACTAGTTTCACTTTCTTGTTTCCATTGGTTTCAATCTTGTTGATTATTTTACTAATTAGCAAACTTGTAAGTACCTATTAAGTTGTAAATTAGTTTTTGAATACGTTCTTTGTGTTAGCATTATTTTTATGTTTTTCTCATTTATGAATCGTAGACATTTTTTATTCTAGTTCAAAAAATACTTCTTGAGTCATTTAAAATAAGAATCTACTCCAACCTCAAGCCACAGTTGGAACCAAGTAGCCTCATTGGAGTATAACTGGTTTACCAATACTTGAGAGGCCAATTGAGTGATACTTCAAAGGTGTGAGCTTGAGAGTGTGAGGCTGATTTTTTTTACTAACCTTTAACATGTTTGTTGTTTTTGTTTGTCTTTTTTAGCATTTATTTATTAGGTATCATTTCTTCAGGTGAAGTTAGTCTAAGGGCTCTGGGAGAGGTAAACAAGGATGCTTTGATGGCGGCCATAATGGATATGAAACATGATTTCAGTGGTCCAATGAAGAGAATGGAGGAAAAAATGGAAGGGATGGACGGTTCTCTTTCAAAGAGAATGGACACCTTGGAATTTCTTCTAGACTCCACCCACTCAAGTCCTAAAAACAACCATGCCACATCTAGTGGACATGCTCCCAACACCTCCACTACTATAACTCCGAAAACACTTAACCAAATGTTTAATCCGCCTAAATAAGTCAATAAACCCATCAACCAAGTCCCTACTTACCCAAAAAACTGAAACCAAATTCACCAAGAAGCTTCAAAAAAACTAAGAAATGTTGAGAGTCCCTCTTAACTAAAACCAACCAATCCAAATTGATGATGTAGAAGGTGAGGGTTCTTACGGAGGTGAGGAGTTAGATGAAGTGACTCCCTTTGCAGAGTTTATGAGAAATAGAAGAGGAGCTTATGGTGAAGGACATAAGGGTTGTGGGGGATGGTTTGTACCAGTTCCTCATGGTAGAGGCAACTTGAGACACTAACCTTATGTTCAAGAAGGTTTCAAGGACCAAGAAGGAAATGTGGGTAGATACACGGGTCTTAACTCCATTAAGATCACTCTTACTACCTTCAAAAGAACTAGTAATTCATCTCTCTATCTTTATTGGGAGCTATAATACAATCGGATCTTCCAAATCAATGAGTTAACTCCTCACAAGAAGGCCGCCCATGCTATTGCTCAACTTAAAGGGTATACGTCTACTTTGTGGAAGACCAAACAGTTGAAAAGAGTAATAAATAGCAATATTGACCTTCTGTATTGGGATGAATAGAAAGAACTTATAAAAGAGAGATAGTCACGGAAAAGTTCAAGCAAGAGCAATTAACAATGCTCTACAACTTGCGGCAAGGAGATAGAAATATGGAGGAGTATTATAAGGAGTTTAAAAACTTGATTCTTTGTATTGATATTGTTGAACCTATAAATCATTGCTATGCTCGGTTCAAAGGTGGATTATGATATAAGATTGTTTCTCAACTAGTTGTCCATAAGTTTGACTGAATTAAGGATCTTGTTATAGCGGCCATTGAGGTTGAAAGGAATAATGATGCCAAGAAGAACTTCGGATAGAATAACAATAAGGATGCCTATAAACCCTTTGAAAAAAAACTCGTTGATAGGACCATCCAAAGGTATCCATCACAGCTTTAAGGTAATACATCTTCTACTCCTAATCCTAAGGGTATTATTTGTTTTAAATGTTAAGGTTGGAGTCACAAGGCTAGTGAATGCCCTAATCAAAGAAACATTATGTTGGTGGAGGGTGATCCTTATTATGTAGGGGATAAAGTGACCCTAAATAGTGGTAGTGAGGAAATTCCTCAAGAGGGTGATGACAATGATGGTGAAATCGAATTAGTGGTAGAACAAGGGGATATTAATGTGCCTTGTGAGTTGATGATGAAGGCTCTTTATGAAGATGTTTGGCCCAGAGAAGGAGAGGTATCTAACTTTAACCTTTTGATGAGGAGGTACCCGAATAGTGAAGGTGAGGCATCTCGGGTTCAAGAGGAAGAACTTGGTGTCATACCCAAGCACTTTCTATTCACCACATTCGGCACTAGCATTGTGCCAAGTTCCATGCTAAGAGCAAGCTCAATTCCTTGCTCCAAAGGTAAGTTCCTACCCCCTTTTGTTTCTTGTCACACTTATGTGGATAGACAAATTGTTTCTCTAACTTTGTGTTCGAGTTTTTGTGATTGGAAGGGTATCCTACTCCCTAAGACCTTTCTGCATGTGATGTGTGTGCAACCTCGGTTTGATGCTATTGTTGATTGTGCTAACATTAACTATCATGCCATGAGGAATATGTGTCCTTTTGTCTCTTTTATTGTTTTGTAAGGTTCAAATTCGAGATCGAATCCTTTTTCAAAAAGGGGAGGATGATACGGGACAAAGAAGCCTCTTAGTTTTTGAGGACATGAGTGGAGACCATTACATTAAGACTCGAGATCGGGGGCTTCCCCACCAAGAAAACAAGCCTTGAAGTGTCAAGAAGGCCTTCAAAACACTCCAAGGCCATCCAAGAGCACACCTCAAGGCCGCCCCTTTATAATGGCTCATTAAGGTCCTTTTGGTCATTTTGTGTAATAAGCTTAACCTAGACTATAAATAGAACATGTTAGGTATTTTCTTCATAACTTTTGATGATATATTTTGAGAGCTCTTGAGAGAGTCTTGCAAGTGTGGATTTCACTTGTGACAAGTGTGGACATCACTTGTGTTGGTAACTAGCTTAGAAATGGTGGTTGCTAGGGAATTCCGATTCCCTTGAGGTCCCGTAAGAACTTAGTATTATATTGTATGCATTCTTAGGCCTTTGTGTTTGATACACACTTAGGTTCATAGTATTTATGCATTTGTATGTCAAGTTACCTATCTTTACTTTCTTGTACTCGTTTGTTCTTATGGTAGTACAGTCGTGAGTTTTTGTTGTCTTATTTCTATTGTCTTATTGTTGTTGTCTTCTTGTTATCTCCTTTTTAGTTTGTTGGCTCGCTGAAATAGGTGTTAATACACCTTGTTATCTTGTTCTTGTTGGGTTGTTGTTGGAACCGAGCTTGGTCTCTTTGGTCCTCGGGTTCCCTTTGAATTTATGGACTGTTTTGTGTTGGTTTTGGTGCATTCCGTAGCTTGTTTGGTATCAGGAAACCCCCCTCCTGCCCACCTAGCTCCGCCCCGGATTCTATTTTTGTAGTGATTTTAGTAACTTTTTGTAAAGTTATTGTTATTTTTTGGACACAAAATCTGTATTCAACAACATGAACTTCAACAATAAGTTCAAGAACAACTTCATGAACTACAAAGAAGTTCAACAACTTCAAACACAAGTTCAAATAATGTATGAACTATAAAAAATGAAGTTTCTACTATTTTCTGAAAAAAAAAAAAAAAACAGTAAAACCAACTCAAAAAAAGTAAGATGAAGACAGAAAATGATAGAATCAAGTCCAATGAATTCATGATGTATTTTAAGGAATTTATTCCCCTCAAGTACCTGAGTTTATTGGAATATCTCCTCCCAATAAAAACATAATTCACTTCAAAAAATAGTGGTACCTCAGATTTTCTGAAGAACGAACTCACTCAACAATCACACTAGAGTTTTTAAAAGAAGACGAAGATGTTTTTCAACTTAAATTCCGTTCCTTTAACTGAGAAAAAATTCATATTTATAGCCAAAAGGTGTTGCTTGAGAAAGAAAGCACTGGTTCACCAAACAATGCACTGTTTTGAAATAGTCTGATTTTTCATTAGACCTACGCCCGCATATGGCATTTGGTGCAAACCAAAAAGTCCTGCGCTCGACTTGCGCTCGCATATCGCCTTATTTTAAAGTTTTGAATAATTCTTTTACAAAAAAATAATCTCTCGATTATTTTCTAAAGCCGAAGTCAAAGTCGAGCGACGACGGTGGTATGAGGCATGTCTTGTTCTTGCCTTACTATCCACATAAAGAAATATTTCTCAATATAAGCATAAGAAAGTTCCTTTCTCCCACCAATATGAAAAAACTTTACGTTTTAAAGTACAAAACCACTTCACTTTTTACTTCACTTTTTCATTTATTTGTTCCTCCATTTTCCACTCAAATATGCACAAAACCCCCCACAGTTATATGTTCCGCGTATTATTATAATGTAATTCTCTGTCCATACAGAAAACAATGGTGGAAAACAAAAGGTGGTAGCTTTTCTTCACTTGTGGGGTAGCATAAGCACTTAGGATTCAAGAATGAGGCATGGCCTCGCTGTGGTTCACAACATCCAAAACCAATGTATATCAATTGGATACACCAAAAAGCAGGTGAGAGGGAAACAAACAAGCGTAATGGTATTGCATGTTCCAGATTCTCTCTTATTTTTCCACCTTCGCCCCCTCTCCCCCTCCCCCTCCCCCTCCCCCCTCCCCCCACAACCGCACCAATATTGCAAATCAACATCAACTTAAAATTCACACTATCATTTTCTCTTAAAAATATCAACCTTGAGAACCATGAATTAAATCGATCCCAGAACCTTCCATCATAAAATGGGATAGGCCTAACCCCAACCAAACAGTGCAAGTGATCTGTCTTTTAATTTTGTAGTGGGGGTCGCTTTAGGATAACGAATCTTTGCCTATAAAAGGATAGAACTCCCAAGCAAAACCAAGTGTAACTGCTAGCTAGGAAGAAGTTCAATAACAACATATTTTCCCTAAGGCTTTTCTTTTCAGTTTTTCGAGTTCTTTTCAGTACTGTGTTGAAACAGTTGGAAAGAAATGGTTAGTAGGAGTTGAAAACACATTAATGCAGAATATTTACTTATATCTTAGTCAAAGGTGATTCAATATTATTCTTTTTCTAGTGTTCATGTCCAATAATTTGGATCCATTTGTTTCCATCTAACAGGAGGAAAAGATAATTTGGACAATTGCAGATGCTGTAAACTACAAGGGTCTCCCTGCTGATAGATCTAAAACTGGTGGTTGGGTGCCTGCTGCCCTCATCCTCGGTTAGTAGTTAACTAATTTGTCTCTTGCATATCAACGAGTATTTTGACATCATTTTAATTTTTCAAACGGCTTGTTTAAAGCCTCTTGTGGTCATTGATGTTCTTTCATTAACAACTAACGAGACAAACTAGCGAAACATTACCTCATTTCATATTTCCTCATATTTAAAATAAGAAATAAAATCTTATTGGCAACTTAACACTTCGTTAAATGATTAACGATCTTTTAACTGTTCAATGATACATGCATCCGCCTCCCAACTCCTTTCTTTTTCCCTGCAACATCACATTCGTCATGAAGAAAATTTAAGGAATGGAAAATTAGGGCGTGGAGGTGGGGTTGAGGTTAGTTTTGAGGAAGCTGAAAGATAGGTGGTTCATGCAAATGTGATGAAGTTCCACCATAATCAATACTAAAATAGAAATGTAAATTTTTCCCGTTACTTAGTAGTGGGAATATCTAATATTCCATATGTAATGGGTTTTGAATTATATACTCAAATAGTTAACAGATTTTTAATCTCCATGAATGTTGAGTTAAAGCCTACAAGGTCTAATTCTATACACTAAACATAAATCAATGTTTACGGAAAAAAAGAGCAAATTATTAGGATTGAGAATTCGGTTATTGCAGAATTTAACCAAACAATGTCATAATGACAATAACAAGTTGATAATAACGGTAATTAAAGAAAATAAAGGAGACGCAAATTTAACATGGTTCGGTCAGTGTGACCTACGTCAACGAGCGGAAAGGAACAATTCATTATATCAATAAGAGTACAATAAAAAGAGGTTACAAAATTAGAGTAGTCACTCTAATTAACCCAAATATTCCAAGAGAACAACCTCACAAGATCACTCCAAAAGAAGGGATTACACAAGTGTTTCCCAATACCCACTCTCTAACTAAATACTATAATAAAAAGGGAGAATAAATTCAAGAGAATGAAAGAAAACTCTTGAAATTGATGTATTATGAATGAGAAAGAAGATCCCTATTTATAGAGATGAAAATGGTCTTAATGATGTCATCCATGATGTTAATGGAAGACGTAAATTTCAACATTTGCATGTGAATGAGAGAAATTTACAACAAAATCTTTGATAGAAACCTTGTTTGACAAAACCAACAAATAATGTTTCAAAAGTCTTTGGTTGACTTTTACCAAGTATGAACCAAAGAAAAAACAAAGGCCACATTACAAATCTCCACCTTGACCCGAGTTTGGTTAATATAATAAATTTGTTTCCTCTCTGCAAAAGCCCATGTGGGAAAAATCATTCTTCAGAAATGGCAATTAAGTTCAAGCAAAGCTTGAACTTACTGATCAAAAAAGACTTTGTGAACATGTCAGCAGGATTGTCTCTAGTATTGATCTTATGAACAGAGACCTTTCCTTCAGCAATATTCTTCATTGTCTCATGATACATTTGATCTTTAGTCAAGTGAATGACACTTTGACTATCACAGAAAATAATAATACCACTTTGATATGGATTGAATTCAGCAAATAGACCCGTCAACCATAATGCTTCTTTGATCGCTTCGGTCATTGTCATATATTCTGCTTCGGTAGTAGATAAAGCTATTACATGTTGTAATATAGCTTTCTTGCTTATAGCAGAACCATCAAAGAAAAATACATAGCTAGTCAATGATCTTATTTTGTCAAGATCACCTGCATAATCTGAGTCTAGAAAATCAATCAAAGTTATTTAGTATTTCTTTTGAACTCTAAATATAAATTTAAAGTATCTCGCAAGTATCTGAGAATTCATTTCACTTCCTGTCAATATGATTTTTCAGGATAAGTCATATATCAACTTACTACACTTACTGGTTGTGAAATGTCTAGACGTGTACACACCATTGCATACATAATACTACCAACTATACACTAGAATATGGTACCTGTGTCATATATCTTTCTTCTCCTTCTGACTGTGGTGATTGAGTAGCTGATAACTTAAAATGAGCAGCAAGAAAAGTACTTACTGGTTTAGCATCTTTTATGTCAAACCTCTCCAAGACCTTTCCCAAGTACATTTTCTAGTTCAAGAATAGCTTGTTGGCTTTTCGATCGCTTCTGATCTCCATGCAAATGATTTTCTTAGTTGCTCCCAAATCTTTCATTTCAAATTCACTTTTCAGCTAACCTTTCAAATTTTGAACTTCTATCAAATCCTTAGCATCAATGAGCACGTCATCAACATATAACAGTAAGTAAATGAAAGAACCATCATTTAACTTTCGAAAGTAAACACAACTATCATACATGCTTCTTGAATAACCATGACCTAACATAAAGGAATCAAACCTCTTATACCATTGTCTTGCAGACTGTTTTAATTTGTGCAAAGATTTCTTTAACAAGAAATCATGATCTTTATTTCCTTTAATTTCAAATCCTTCAGATTGGTGCATGAATATTTGTTCCTCAAGTTCGCCAAGAAATTTATCTTAACATCAATTTGTTCTAAGTTCAAATCATATATGGCAACTAAAGCAAGCAAGACACTAATAGGGTTATGTTTAACAATAGGTGAGAAAATATCATTAAAATCAACTTCTTATATCTGACTATAGCCCTTTGCAACTAATCGAGAATTATATCTTGCATCTTCAAACCCTGAAATTTCATTTTTTTTTCTTGAAAACCTATTTGCAACCAATGATTCTGATTTAAGATGGTGGCTTCACAAGAGACCAAGTACCATTCCTATAGAGAGATTCAATTTCTTTATTCATTACAATCAATCACTTGGCTGACTTAGGACCAGAAACTGCTTTTAAATAGTTTGATGGTTCTCCAATCTCTTTAGTTTCCTGTGCAACTAAAAAAACAAATGCAATATAATCTCCATACCTTTCTAGTTTGTGAATTTGTCTTGTTGATCTATGTGTTGCAATGGAATACTCATTTGGTTCAACTTCAGGAGCCACAACTTCTGGCTCAACTTCTTGAGTTTCAATTGTATTTTTTCCACAGTTGATAAGCTTGGCTCAAAAGGTATGAGAAGCTCAACCTCCACCTGTCCATATAAATCATGCTCTGTGTTCTTTGTACAAGAACTAGAAAAATCTTTTTTGAAATTTAACATAGAGGATTTATCAAAGGTTACATCTCTACTAATTATAAATTTTAGTTACTAGGGCTCAGGGTACCAAAGTCTGTATCATTTCACCCCAGATGCATATCTAACAAAAATACATTTTTCAGCCTTTGGCTCTAGTTTTCTATCATTTATATGCACGTATGCAGGACAACCAAAAACTTTTAAGTCAAAGTAATTAGCTAGTGTACCTGACCTTATTTCCTTTGGAGTCTTGAAGTTCAAAGGTGCAGAAGTAACACGATTACCAATATAACAAGCAGTTGAGATAGCCTCTGACCAAAAAGTATTTATCAACCCAGCATTTGAAATCAGGCACCAGGATCTTTCCAAAAGAGTCTTGTTCATCCTTTCTACAACACCATTTTGTTAAGATGTCATCCTCACAGTGCGATGTCGAGTAATTTTTTTATTTTTGAAAAATTTATTGTACTCATCATTACAAAATTCCAAGCCATTATTTGTTCTAAGCTGCTTGACCTCTTTTCCTATTTGTTTCTCAATCAAAACTTTTCATTATTTGAAAGTTAACAAAACATCACTTTTGTTTTTCAGGAAATAAACCCAAACCTTTCTTGAATAATCATCAACGAAAGTTAACATATACCTGGCACTACCTACCCCAAAGATCTGAGTGAATGTAGTCCAAAGTACTTTTTATTCAATGAACTGCTGGAGATTCTCAGCTGACTCTTTTCTGCTTTCCAAATACATAGTGTTTGCAGAAGTTCATTTTTTTTTATACTTTGTCCACACAGGAGATCTCTTTGCTAAGGATTGAAAGACCTTTCTCACTCATATGCCCCAATTGCATATATCATAATTTGGTGATGTCAGAATCAGATTGATTTAAAGTGAAAACTATAGTAGAACTTGTAACAGTGGATCCCAATAAAGTGTACAACATACCTAATCTACGTGCTTTCATGATCACAAGAGCACCTAGAGAGATTTTCAAAACTCCACATTCACCCATGTATTTGCACCCAAGAGATTCTAGAATGCCCAATGATAAGAGTTTTTTCTTCAAGTCAGAAACACATCTAACATTAGTGAGAGTTCTCACCACACTATCGTGAATTCTAATTCGGAATGTACCTTTATCAAAAACTTTGCAAGGAGCATTGTTACCCCTTAAGACAACTCCACCTTTATCATATTCAAATGTGGTAAACAAATCCCTATTGGGACACATATGATAAGAACAACTCAAATCCAAAATCCGCTCATCGTCAGATTTAAAGCTATTATTAGTGCCTAAAAATATTGTTCCCTCGGATCAGCAGCTACACTTGCTTCGGTGGAGTCCACATTTTGGTGCTCATTTTTGTTTTCCTTAGGCTTTTCTTTGTTTTCAACTTATAGCATTTAGAAATAATATGACCTTACTTGATAGTATTTGCACACTACCTTTCTGTATTTAGACTTTGACCTTGATTTAGATCTCTCACTATATCTTTCTTATTAGATCTACCTTTTATAAATAATCCTTCCTCATTGGTTGCGCTACTTTTCTTAGTAATATCTCTATCTATATGTTCCTTTGTTTTTAAGATAAATTTGATTTCTCTACAGATATTATCTTTTTCATAAAGTATAGTATCTCTAATATGCTTAAATAATTGGAGTAATGAAATAAGTAATAAGATGGCTAGATCTTCATCATTAACTTCAGTGTCTATATTACTCAAATTCATAAGAATAGAATCAAAAGCATCAAGATGTGAGAGTATAAAATACCTTTAACCATACGAAATGTGTTATGCTTTTGCGTCTGGTAAAGTCTATTTTCCATTGTCCTAATCATATACAAGGTTTTTTGTTTTTTCCAAATGACTTTCACTATTGTTTCTGCAGATATTTTACATAAAACCTCATTTGAGAGATTTAGAATGATATTTGATTTTGTCTTTTTATCTATAACGGCGAACTTTTCATCCGTCATATTTTTTGGTTTCATCTCCTTTTCTTCCAATGCTATATCTAAGCCATCCTGAATTAGGATAGTTTCCATCTTTAATTGTCATATCTCAAAATTTGCACTTTGATCAAATTTCTCAACATAAGATTTTGTGACAGTCATTTTGGCTACTGAAAATAACCTGGTTAGATCTGACTCTAATACCAATTTATTAGGATCGAGAAATCGGTTATTGTAGAATTTAGTCAAACAATGTTATAATGACAATAACAAAGACGATAACAAGTTGATAATAACGGTAATTAAAAAAAAATAAAGAAGACACAACTTTAACGTGATTCGGGAAGTATGACCTACGTCCACGAGAGGAGATGAACAATTTCACTATATCAACAAGAGTACAATAGAGAGGTTACAAAATTAAAGTAGTTACTCTAATTAACCCAAATATCCCAAGAGAACAACCTCACAAGATCACTCCAAAAGAAGGACTTACACAAGTGTTTTCCAATACCCACTCTCTAACTAAATACTCTAATTGAAAGGAAGAATAAATACAAGAGAATGAAAGAAAACTCTTGAAATTGATGTGTTATGAATTAGAAAGAAGGTCCCTACTTATAGAGATGTAAATGGTCTTGTTGAAGTCATCCATGATATTAATGAAAGACATAAATTTCAATATTTGCATGTGAATGAAAAAAATTTACAATAAAATCTTTGATATCAACTTTGTACAGTAGTCCACTAAATATTAAAAATGGCTTCTAAACAACATTTTAGTGAAATATTTAAACATCATCCATGTTTTCTGTTGTGAATTCACATGTCCCAAGGGATGGAGGTGGAGCTACATACAAGGTAGGGGTTCATTTGAATCTTCTTTGATGAAAAATTATATTATATATATATAGTTAAAATTATTATTTATGTATATATAATAAATGTCGAACCTCCTTCGATTAGTTCGTATATTCACTTGTAAACCCTCTTAGTGTCAATCCTGGCTCCGCCACTGAAGACGGGGTGAGGATGAGGGGATTAAAAATAATTTTTTAAAAATTAATGTTGGCCAGGGCAGATTGTGGATTATATTGTACGGCTATGTTGACTTAAACAAAATAAAAGTTAACATTATTATTACGATGATATTGGTAAATTTTGAAATACCACGTGCACCAATTATCTCAACTAATTGTCAAAGATTTTATTATCTAACTGCATATTTGAATTATATACACTTACCGAATATATTATTTTTCGATTTTGGTCAGTCAGAAATTATTGTTATTCTAAGTTACCTGTCCTCCTAATATTAGAAATTATTAGACTTTGAAAATTATCCACGTTAAAATTTGACTTCAGATTTTCAAATTAAATAATCTTTTCGCTCAATTTATATGTAGTTTGATTGAGTACAAAATTTAAGAACTATAAAGTCTTTTTGAAATTCAACTAATTAAGTCATATGTATTTGTGTGTCTATAAATTATTTTATTAAAGGTGAAGTGAATAATTTAAAATTAAATTTTCATCAATAATAGTAAAGTGTCACTTTTTTTTTTAGATTTTCTAAAAAGTAAAGTGTGAATACAAATTGGACTGAGGAAATACTAGTACCATTGTTAGAGAATTACCTTGACCTAGTGGTAACAGGAGTTTATTGATTCTCTTTTTTCATTCGTAATTGAGCAGTAGATTATTGATTTATTTTTTCATTCGTATGTGAGCGACGATATGAGTATTAACATGCTTGCTTCTATATCATTATCTATTTTAAAATGGTACTTTAGTCTTTTCATTAATTGATGATATAGGTTTTTTTCCATTCTTTTAATAAATTTTATATCCTTCATTCTAATTGTGCAATTTTGAATATCAAGAGATAAATTTGAATTTAAATTATAAATTTTGGACATGTAATATTTATGTTTGTTAAAATGAAATTTAGATGTTTGAACACTATATAAAAAGTATTATAAGTCATAATAATTGACAATTCTAAAATATTTAGAAAGTGTTTTACTAGCACTTAAATTAGAGATGTATTTAGCTTATGCAGTATTTAATATAATATAATCTATATTTCTGATTAAAAAAAAAAATTGCGATGTAATTTTTCACAAAAGCGATATGACAAAAATTACAATTGTGGCACTTTTTTGTGTAGTTTTTAAATATTTAATAATTTTGAAATTTAATAAAATCAACTTTGGAGAATTAAAGCATGACAAGTATTTCAAATGGAGGAATGGTGAGTTACCACCATATTTAAATTAATTTTAAAAAATCCATTGGACTTAACCATGTTACTTTATCGTTAACTTACTTTTATTTGTAATACAAAAGATATATAGGAGAAAATTACAAATAGTTCAAGGCATTAAATTATGATAATAAGTTTGTAATTTATATTATTTTATTTTATTAAACCTGAAGAGAGAAGTTAGTAAGACAAAACACTATTAGTATAATTTTAATTTTTCATTTCAAATATGAAAGATAGTGTTGATTCTATTAGGTTGTTCTTGAAATTTGGAGTATAACAAATGATATTTGAATTTATTGAATTATAACAGGCAAAATTCACAAATAACATATTTATGCCCTTAATTATCAATTGAGTTAATACATAAAAATGATCCTAAACTTGATACCAAATTATAACTTTGATCTTAAATTTTGATAGTGCACAAATAGGACCTTTAAATATTCAAAACTTGAATAAATATGACCTCCGATTTTGTAACCCCATGCGTGAGTCTCACTCGCGCCTACGTGGAAAGGTAATCCAATCACACGGTTCCACGTCGTTAAAAGGGCTAACTTGGAGAGAGCTCATATTTGTGCAGTTTTGAATAGTTAAAGGTCATATTTGTGCACTGTCAAAGTTTTACTTTTTATGTTAAAATGATGTCGTTTTTTTTTTAATTATTATTATTATTATTATTATTATTATTATTATTATTATTATTATTGTTATTATTATAATAATAATTTTTTTATTTATTTCTATAGTAGCAGCACCTAACTTTTTTTAATTTTAAAAAATTATTATTGTTATTATTTTATTTATTTCTATAGCAGCAACACCTAATTTTTTTTTTAATTAAAAAAAAACAGCCACTAGCAGGGATCGAACCCACACAGTGGGCTGAAAGAAGCGCCTAAGAAGAGCAAATAACACCACTGGGCTATCTAAGTGTCTTGTTTCATGTTGTTCAACATTAATATATGTACATAAATATACATTTTCTATCTTATATATATACAACGTAATTTTTTACCGAGGGGGTTCGGGTGAACCCCATGGCAACCACGTACGTTCGCCCCTCGTTAATTTAATAACATTTTAATTACGTTAATTTGATAACGTTAGTTTAACATACTACTACTACTATCCTTAATAACATTAATTTAATAACGTTTTATTAAAACTATAATTTTTTTATTATTCGTATAGTTTCATTTTTAATTTAATATTTAAATAAATAATATTTAGATATATTATATAACTTAAATTTGTCCTCTACTTTATAATATATATACATACCCGCTCGATTTTTTCGTATGAGGCTGATCCGCCTAATTAATAAATCTTCAATATTACTCTTTTTCTACAATGTCAAAAAAAATTAGATGTCATTTTCATCTTTGAGCCGAAAATAATGAAAAAATAATAGTGAAGAGTCATTTAAAGGTCATATTTGTGCAGTTTTGAATAGTTAAAGGTCATATTTGTGCACTGTAAAAGTTTAAGGTCATATTTATGTATTATGCTCTTAAATTTTTAGCTGGACGCGCCCAGTTTTTCGTGTTGAACACACGTTTTGCCACGTAGGATTGGAGGTCATATTTGTGCAGTTTTGAATAGTTAAAGGTTATATTTGTGCACTATCAAAGTTTAAGGTAAAATTATAATTTGGTGTCAAGTTTAGAGTCATTTTTATGTATTAACTCTTTTCAATTTCATAGCAGCAGTTTCATAATTACATAATATAGCAAGTTGTATTTTATATTTTTGCAAACTGTTGCTACAAAAATATAAATACATATGATTTTTACTGCCCTTATAATCGATATGTATTTTGAATTTTTGCAAACTGTTACTACAAAAATACAAATACATATAAATACATATGCTACAAAATGTAATTTTATAAAAGTGTTGTTATTTTTTGTAATTTAATACTTAAGTATGTTACTTTATGTATTTTTCCCATTATCTTTGTTACTAAATTAACTTATTTTTTCGTTTTGGGCCGTGTTTGCAGGGACTTACATCGTGTAGTTCAATTAATATACGTGAGTGTGTTATATGTTTATGCATAAATACGAAGTAACATACTTCTATCATTTTCCCACTCTAAATTAGCTCAAAAGGTATTAATAAGTCAATGCCAACAAGATTTGGGCCAAAAATGAAGAATTAGGAGGAAATATGAAAATTTTACAAAATTAATATGGAAATGTCCCATTATTATAATATTAATCAAAAGAACAGTAGTGAGAATTTCATATTTATTGCTCCTCAAATTTATCTGGATATCATATATGTTCAATGTTGGAATATATTTTTTTTTTCAAAAGAAAGGTTACACTTTGTGGAATAGAGTAGTACGAATTGAAAATAACAAATTATTCCATTTGAAGCGGGATGGTGCGAGGCGGGTCAAAATGCCCTAAAATTGCCCGCAACAACACCACTTGGCATGGCTCAAGCTCAAAAATTACCCCAAAATGGGCCGGTCATACACCCCTTTAATAATTTTGATTCTAAAATAGATGTTCTAACTTTTGTCTATAAGACAATATTCAAGATATTTTAATACAGTAAATCTGTACAATGCATCAGAAGTTCTTCTCTCGGGCAAAATTTAGAACTTAAATATGTTGTCCATTAGACATAAGTTCTAACTTTTACTCATATGTCTGACATTTAGAATATTTTAAGCGAGCATAATTGATCAAAAGTTCTACCTAATAGAAAGAGTTTGAATTTAGGCTTGTTTCCAGCAAACATAAGTTCTAACTAATTTTTTTCCACAGGATAGACGAATGGGATATTTGATCAAGAAAGTGAATTTGGTTAGTTGTCATTGACCACAGGCACTACCTTATAGACAAATGTTTAGAACTTATGCCTGATAGGCAACGTAAATTCTTCCCAACAATTCTTTTTAAGCTAATGTCATTTGTTTAAAAAATTTATTAAGAGGGGATAAATATTTAAGACCAGATTCTTTGTGGTCACTAGGTGTAATTTTCTCAAATGGGTGATGTGACATTCAATCTTTGTAGATTACGTGTAAAGTTTTTAATAAATTATTAAAAGAGGTTTTGAAAATGGTTAACGGTGTAATTTTCTCAATCGGGTGATGTGACATCCAATTTTTGTAGATTATGTGTAAAGTCACTAATAAATTATTAAAATAGGTTTTAGAAATTGTTAACCATGTCCCTTTCGTATTTTAAACGCATGGACATTTAATATCCAATCACTTTAATTCATGTGAAAAGAATACTTTTTTTCTTTTCGTGTTCATTCATTTTTCTTTAATCGGAATGCGTTACTTTGCCTTTTTTTTCCTCGTCATCTTGATGCTCTAGTTAATTGTTTCTGCGGCCTGATTCCAAGTTGACGAACATATATAGTATAAAACATAGCAACAACAACAAATCCAGAGTATTCCTACCTAGTGGGGTCTGGGGGTAAGATGTACGCAGTCCATACCTTTACCTCTGATGAAGTATAAAACATAGCAAGTGATCATATAAATATGAATCATAAGAACTAGTAATAGATGACATACTAATAACTGAACTCCACGGTATCTTTGTTTCAAAATGGACAGGGATCGAAATTAATGAAAGGCTCTCAACAATGGCGATAGCAGTAAATCTAGTTACGTACTTGGGTGGTACGATGCATCTACCAAGTGCAGCATCAGCCAATATAGTGACAGATTTTATGGGCACAGCATTTCTCCTCTGCCTCCTTGGAGGTTTTCTTGCTGATTCTTTCCTTGGAAGATACAAAACCATTGCAATCTTTGCCGTTATACAGTCACTGGTAAATACTGCTACCTGCTTCAGTACAATCACGTAAAGGATAACAACTATGTCCATAAAAAATAAGAAAGGCTAGCTAATGAATATAACAGATTAAAATAACATATTGATAATTGATGTATGTAAATGTCAACTTTAACCCAGGGAACAGGCATGTTAACAGTGACAACAGGCTTGCCACAGCTGAGGCCACCTCCTTGCCATTCACGCGAGAAGTGCAAACCAGCAAATGCATTGCAGATGGGAATTCTATACATATCCTTATATCTAATAGCACTAGGCACTGGCGGCTTAAAATCTAGTGTCTCTGGATTTGGAACCGATCAATTTGATGAGAAAGATGAGAAGGAAAAATCACAAACGGCCCATTTTTTCAATAGATTCTTCTTATTCATCAGCATAGGAACTTTGGCAGCCGTTACGGTGCTTGTTTATGTTCAAGATGAAGTTGGAAGAAGCTGGGCTTATGGTATTTGCTGCATATCCATGTTAATTGCTATCATAATCTTCTTTTCGGGCACTAAAAGGTACCGCTACAAGAGAAGTTCCGGAAGTCCGATAGCTCAAATATTTCAAGTCATTTTGGCTGCAATAAGAAAAAGGAATATGAATGTTCCTTATGATGTTGGCATGCTTTATGAGACTAATACAGAGGCTTCAAGAATCCAACACAGTGAACAATTTCGGTTAGTATTAAACACTGAGGTCTATAGTATATATTTATTTCTTATCTATATAAGGTTGAACGGAATGCATGTATTACATGTTTAAATTACTGTAAATAATGTTTTGTATGTACGAGTATAGGTTTCTGGACAAGGCTGCTATTGTAGAAGAAGGAGATTTTGAGGACTATGCAAACTCTAATCCAAATCCATGGAAGTTGTGCACAGTGACCCGGGTGGAGGAAGTAAAAATGATGGCTAGGCTAATCCCAATTTGGGCCACAACTATCCTTTTCTGGACAACCTATGCACAAATGATTACATTTTCAGTTGAACAAGCAGCAACCATGGAACGATCTGTTGGCGAATTCAAAATTCCAGCAGGGTCTCTTACTGTGTTTTTTGTGTCCGCCATCTTATTCACTTTGACAATTTATGATCGATTTATCATGCCATTATGGCAAAAATTGAAGGGAAAACCAGGTACACATTCAGATACAAATTAAATAAGTATCAAATTGCCTTACGAGTTAATTGATTTAAGAGTATATATGTTATATATAGCAGTTTTATTGAATATCTTTTATTAATATCTATGGAAAACTTTTAAAAGGGCATTTTAAGTTTGTGGTCATGGCTTACAGGTTTTACCAGCCTTCAAAAAATAGCCATAGGGCTTGTGCTTTCTACCATGGGAATGGGAATAGCTGCACTAGTTGAGATGAAAAGGTTGTCAGTGGCAAAGTCTATGGGGCGCAACATATCATCATTGCCTATTAGTGTATTCTTTTTAATTCCACAATTCTTTTTAGTTGGAGCTGGGGAAGCATTCATATACACAGGCCAACTCGATTTCTTCATAACACAGTCACCAAAAGGGATGAAGACTATGAGCACTGGGCTTTTCTTGACAACCCTTTCTCTTGGTTTCTTTTTTAGTAGTTTCTTAGTCTCTATTATCAAGAAGGTGACAGGAAGCAATGGTGGTTATGACTGGCTTGCTGACAACATAAATTACGGAAGGCTTGATTGTTTCTATGGGATTCTTGCTATATTGGGTGTCATAAACTTTGTGCTTTATCTAATCTGTGCAATATGGTTCAAGCCAAGGAAGTCTAAATCTGCCATAAAAATGGAGACTATGAACAATGGAAATGTTGCTGATGACAGATGCTAGGATTTAGTTGATGTCATTCAATCATCTTCTCTTACTTTTATTCAGTATTGTATAGTGAGAGGAAGTGTTGTCTTTCTTTCATGTGCTCTATCTATTATCATTGGTGTTTGATTGATTTCATATTCCTCCCTTATGTTCTTTACTTTTGATAAGACGTCTATTTCATGTCTCTCTGTCTTTATAATGCTTTGAATGATGGAAGGTTTGCCCCAAATGAGAAATTTACGAGTAATATTTCTATTGTATTAATACCAAATCAGATAAATAGAGACATGCATTTTGGCGATAATTATAAATTTATATGTTCTAAAAGAATATATAAATACTAGTATTAAAAACGTGTCCGAATTATAAAATAATTTTTTTAAAAAAATGATACATAATTTAATTCACAGTAGGAATGTATTTCAAGATTTTCACGAAGGGTAACAAAGATGGCTGAATAGACAAAACAAAAGCAAATTGAATAGTCTAAAACGTCAGTCAAACTCATACGCTAATATAACTTCACTATAATAAATAAATCCCCACTTCTTTCTACCATTTCATATTCTGTTAATATAACTACTTCCACTATAAATCCCCATTACTTTCTACTTCCATTATAATATATAAATCTCCATTTCTTTCTACGATCTCATATATAAAATTATGTTATTAATAATGATAGTTCATATTCTGTTTCGACGACTGACAAACTTGATAAGAAACTTGGTGCGCATTGCAATCGCTCGTACATTCTTTTTTGCGACATTTGTAATAGTACTACTGCTGGGTCAATGTACACGTGGTTAATTGCTCTCAACCGATGGAAAATATTTAAGGTTTTCCCTCCGTCTTTTCTCTCATATATCTATATTTATAATCTATGATCTACAATGTATAATCTATAATCTATCTATATCTATATCTACCTATAATCTATATCTATAATATATTAAAATTGTGAAGAACATTAAATATATTGTTTGAACTTTTTATCTTTCATTAAAAGCCTTTAATTTAGATAAAATCGTCTTTTTACTATTTTATTCTAATATATAAAAGTTGAAAATTAATTAAATATATTTAGGGTAAAACCTTTTCTTATTAAAAGTCATTAGAATTAATGACAATCCACAATAGACAAAATTATCTTTTTACTTTCAAAATTTGTATGGGCCGTAATTCTAAACGCAATTAAATTTAGTCGGACTTTGAAACACAATTTTAAAAGGATATAAATTCAAGAATTGTTGAAGAAGACAAATTCTACTAAACAGTGATTATAAAAGTATACTTACCATATTTTAAAACTTTTTGTCCTTTGAAATATAATTTTAAAAGAATGTAAATTCAGGAATCATCGAAGAAGAAAAATTCTACTAAACGTGATTATAAAAGGATTTGAGGATACTTACCATGTTTAAACTTTCGGTCATTGTTCTTTTGGTTTTCCTCAGTTATGTCTTGATATTAGCTAATAGTTTTTTAATAAAGTGATTTCAATTTGCTTGAGTGTTGTCTGTTTATTCCTGTTTTTAATTGCTAATTATTTTTTTTGTTATTTACGTTTGTTTTGTAAGTGGTACATTTCTTTTTATAGTTATAAGATGTTTTAAAATTTAAACATAGAATATTTTTATGTTCATGGTGTATATCTTTTGAAAGACAATGATATAATTAATTAGTAATTATCTGTACCAAAGAAAATAATATATAGTACATATTTTTATACAGTTAGCTCTACCACTTAAACTGAGAAAATCAACCAACTCTTTGTAGTACAAAAAAATTGAAAAAATGTCCACGCCAGATACTTCCACAGCCGACCCTCCGACAACCCCATCGTCTCTGGCCACTTGCAAACCTACGTACGCGTATATATTACTTCTTAACTCATGCGCTTCTATAACACAATGCTTTGACCAACAATTCAACATGAACGATGAAATAACAATGACAGCTCAATGCAATGATAACTTCATTCCCGTTTTTGCTTCTGCTAAAGCACGACTCTATCCGCAATGGACGCAATCCATTATTATCAAAATCCTTGGCTACAAAATTAATTACCAAACACTCACCCACAAACTCCAACAACTTTAAAACCCCTTGAACCTCTATCACTAATAGACTTAGGCAACAATTTCTCCATAATTAAATTCAGCAATACAGATTCTATGAACTGGGCACTAGATAGTGGACCTTGGTTAATATTCAACCACTTCCTCTTCGTTAGACGATGGGAACCTAAATTCTGTGCATCCATAGCGACACTCACCTACACAACAGTCTGGCTAACTATATCAGAACTTCCAACGGAATTTTACGATTCTAAAATCCTTTAATGCGTGGGATAAAAAATCGGCAAGCTTTTCAGTGTTGACACTTGTACCTCCACCATAACAAGAGGCGATACGATCGAATATGCGTCGAAGTACCATTGGAAAAACCACTATTATCTTACATCTACATTGGAGACTATCGTCAACTAATCCTCTATAATGGGGTCTCTCTTCTATGCCTCTCCTGTGGTCGCATCAGACATAAAAGGAAAGCATACCCCCATATTACCAAACCAAAAACCGCCAATTCCAACAATAGAGAATCAAATACCACTCTTGGCAGAGCCATCGGTAATGCTGAGATGACCCAAAAATCTCTTCACCAAACTTCAATATCCCTTCCCATACCAAGAGTGGCAGCATAACACGAATGTCATACCATAAAATTTGACTGCTGACGTAGATCCACCATAAATTGGCAACAACAACTACACTCGACACCTTTCTACATCAACTCTCAGCCACCTGCATGTGCTTCATGTGTGGGCCCAGAGGAGACAACTGTAGGCCCAGAGGAGACAGCTGTGCCACCAGGTAAGCGAGGTAAACCCCCTTATCCCCACTCCCATACAGGTCGCCCTTTTTTTACCGCCTTACCATAGTAACAACAACAAAAAACTATGTCGGCTCTTGAAATAAAGTCCTATCTTAATTCCATGGACCTTGATATCCCTTTATTGGGCCCTGACCCATGTCCAACCCACACTACTACTTCTTCTCCACAGGCAGCCCAAATAAATTTCTTCATAGACTAATTAAAATCCCACTGCCCCAATACAAATAATCCATCACCAAATAATCCCTCATATCTCATTCCTTATCTATCTCAAAATAATAATAGGATCATTCACCAACTTTCAATTTTAGATAAAATAATTTCGGTGGACACACATTATGCAGATACCCAAAAGTCAAATTCCCAACTTTCCATTTTTACTGCATGTACTACACTATTTCAACCTATGGATAATCGTGAATCCTTATTAGTTGACCTAACTTTAAACCCATCCTTTGTCCACAAGGAAATTCATAGCGCACGTGATGATTCTCTTGCTATTGCGGCAACTCTTGCGGCCAATGATATGTCACCAATTCCACCTTCTATGTCACTTATTTCAAATTCCACTCCTATAATTACCTCTTCCCCATACAGTACTACTACACATAACCATAATATTACTACTACTTATAACCATGCAAGAACAATACACTATTCTAAACCTTCCTCCGTACACCATTCCTGATTCAATGATCCTGCTGACATGTCCTATCTTCTACTGTCACCTCATATCAATGAACACTATTCCTTCTCCTCTTCAGACTTGTAACGCTCCAAAATTTCCACCCCGAAATGTCACACGATCCTTAGGGATACACGTAGCCTTAAGCTAATCCTTGGAGCCAGACACTACCTCAAGGAACTCAATTCAACAATAGTCATGCATAATCAAGAGATATATCACATCGGGTTTAAGAAAGATACTGGAGAGTACTAAACTGTACAACCAAAATATATATTGAATGTCTGTACATACCATCCCTCTGGTCTGACAAAAGCCTCCATACGTCAAAATCAAGGAGCCTTTGGGACAAACCCTTAACTGACTCAATAGTACTGAAAGCCATAACAACAAAATGATATCATAAAAATATAGACACGGTCCTCAAACCATGAGGACTCACCACTGAGGAAATGTAGTGAGGCACCCGAATATTGCTAATACAGCTGCGGCTGAGTACCTGAACCTACATTACTAGAAAATATAGCCCATAGAAAAATATGTGGGTCAGCACTTTGGAATGTACTGAGTATGTAAGGGTGCATGCAACAATGTAAATATCATCATCAATTTCATAAAAATATGCATATATACAATGATGGAACACTTGGCTTAAGTTAGATTAAAACATACTTTTCATAATCTCATAGTAAATAAATCATATGATAAAAACCTCATAAATCATCATAAACAACTCAACTCTTCAACTCAAGACTTGGAGTGACTCGGTAATTCAAGAAACTCAACTCTTATGGACATGGGAGTTTCTTATAACCGACATAAATTATGTGAGCTACATGAAGTCCAATGTTTTTCCCTCCTAAGGAGAGAACCCCACATTGGGGAGAGCGTCGTACTCTTGCCATGGAGTACAACCTCAATTAAGTGATCACAATCTCATACTTGGCCTCTGGCCCATAAAAATCAATACCAATCCTACGGTGGCACGTAGTTTAAAGGAAATACCATATTTTCCTCTCGGTGCTAAATACTACTCCCGGATACAAGCTCAGAACGTGTTAGGAAATCCACTATAAACATCACAAGGGTCTATCATGAAGACCAAATCAAATCTCTTTCTTATTTATCAAATCATAATCAATTTGTAGATTCATAACTCGATTCAAATCAAATCAATCTTTCTCAATATGAAATTCACACTATTAAATATCAAGTCATAACTTGGGAATAGTAAAATAATCATGTATAACAAAGCTTGAACAATTTATATTCTCATAGTCTCATGATGAAGTAATTTGGGTATAAACCCACTTGCAAAATCATATAAATCCATAATAGAAATCAAATCTTTGGGCACAAGAACGAAAGGATTGGTCTTGTTCAAAACCCCACATACCTTAATCTTTGAAATTGGATGAATTCTAGTGCTTGAGACTCTATCTGCACTTGTAATAAATGATTCTCGAAGCCCACACTATGAGGAACTTAGTTCTTGAAGAATTATTGAAGATTTATGGATGATTTTTGGAAGATTAATGTTCTTGAATGAAACCCTAGATATATTTTCTTAAGAGAATTGCAAGAAAATATGAAGAAATTAGGGTTTGGATGGGGATTCTCATATATATAGAGGCCTCTAAAAGATGAGAAAAGACCAAAATACCCTTGCAAAAAATGTCCTTTAATTGCTAAAAAAAATAGCTGATGACATTTGTGATAAGTCGTCAGACTTGTGACAAGTCGTCACGAAATATCACCACAAAAGGGTAGAATTTATGACTTTCTGCTTAAGGTTGACGATGTTTTGTGACAAGCCATCAGACTTGTGACAAGCCATCATAAAATGTTGGAATTTTTGACTTTCTGCTTAAGGTGACGACATTTTGTGTCAAGCCGTCAGACTTGTGACAAGTTATCACAAAATATCATCACATAGTTTCTAGGCTGACATGCTGGAGAAAAATAGGCATAACGTTTTGCTCCGATACCGGATTTGGGTGAAATTGGTACCGTTGGAAAGCTAATTCAATTATATATCTATTGGTGGGTCATGAGCTCAAAATTACTTAGTATAAAAAGAGATATACTTGTTTGAAGTTGACTATGCAAAAATCCTTCTCAAAAATTCAATCGGATGTTTTGATTCACCTAATCACCAGGGGACATCTTTGAGGCCTTAATAAACATCACCCTTGATCAAAAAACAACCAAAGAACTATGATTTATTTCGCATGAGCTTGAGTCATGGTAAATTTATTGGTTAGAGTTCTCGGGGTATTACAAGACTATAGATGAGAGGTTAGTCTACACTACCCAATCTCCTGTTAATAGCATGAACCCATAGTCATGGTTGGAGATGAGTCTCCAGAATCACTCCCTACTGTTCACGATGACCATCAACAATGAGAAAGTGGTGGTCTATATCAAGAATCCTTTGGATATTACTCAAATAATGACAGAAGAAATGTGAACTGCCATGGACCTCTATGCTCAATACCAAACGACACTAGCACCTACTTATGTCCAGATGGGTCCACTCCTGATCCCTATGATAGCAACCCTCAACTTAGGCAATTTTCTAGAGTTGAGGTACTTAATGTCCAAGGAGGACTAGGGCCAAAACAGGTTCATTGTAACACAAAATGGAAGGTAAAAGGTAAAAATAATGAAATAAACTTTAAGGCTCAAACTTAGAGATCAAGGGATACAATTCACAAATGAAAGGTCATTTAGGCTAAAAGTGGACTAAAATAAAAAATGACCTATGATTTTTTCCTAACCGATTATCCTTCAATCTAGTCAAGACTAACCTGACAAGTTCTGAATTCAACATACAGAGGAAACTAAGTTGCATCTCACATATACATGGCACATAGTCAATATTACAAGATACTACTTATCTAGTCCATGTAATTGTTAGAAAGTGATTATCATATCCCTAATCCTAATGCCATAATAAGATCCACAATGTTCACACATATAAACATTCTCATAGTCCTAAAACATAATTTTTTTAGGGGTATAAAAATCAATCAAAACATGACTACTGCCCTAATACTTAAAAATCTTCTAATTAAATAAAAACACAACAAAATATGAAACACAACACAATACGACACTAATTAACCTAGACATGCTAGTTCTACAACCATACCGTGACTGAAAGGAAAAAAAGCATAGCAATAAAAACCCGAGACGGCTATGGTATACCCACCCTCAACTAAAAATTGTGAACTATCCCCAATGTACTAAAATAGTATAATACAAAAGGAATGAGAACATACATGCAAGAAATAAACATTCGTGTCATGGTCTTCCCCAGATGAGAGTATATATATTGGCAGAGACTATTATGGTGGCAGTGAAATATGAGAGGATGCACCCTCGTCTAGCTTACCACTTCTATACCTATCAACAGATATAGTCTCTATATAATAATGCTTGTCACTTTTTGGGGCTTATTCATATGCCATGACGGAATTCTACAGGTTTCCTTCTTAAACTCTCACTGTCCAAACTATAGGGACCACCTCATAATCCTTTGCAAATAAATCAAACTGTAAAAGACCATAAAGAGAAGATGGCTAAATAGTTGGGGTACAACGAAAACCTTAAAAACTTCCATCTATGAGTGCAACTTAGCTCATAGCTCTAATATCATAGCTCGGTGCACAGACTGCTGTCTAGCCTTAACCATCCCTAGTGTAGTTCATACCCATGGTTGGATCTGCTCATATAGTCTCATAACTTTGGTCTGAAAAATTGGTAGCCAAGTAGTTGTCACCTCTATTCTCTCTTCAACACCTGGTATATCTGGGACACTGGCCTCTACAACAACATTCTCATCAATTGTGTCTATCATAAACACCACTCACATATCATCTGGCTGTTTGATGAGTGGTGAATTTACCACTCATTTTCACTAAACATTCGTGCATAATACTATGATTTGAATGTAAAAGTGAGACAAATTTAGGGTTAAATGTACTAATTCCCATATTTTACAGGTGTATAAATGCCAACTCCAAATCCCATTTAAGGAAAAAACCCATTCATTCTAGATCCATCATTCCACTAGTCCACCACCCATCCTTAGTTTAGGTTTTTGTAATCTCTTAGAGCTTGGATCTTGAATTTACACTAATTAGAGGTAGGAATTAATTAAAGAAACTCCAAAGTGTAGATTTCGTTTCTTTCATTGAAGATTCATTTGCATTTAAAGTGTGGTTTTTCCTCTCTTTATTTTTCATATGAATAACTTTGATGAAGATCTTGGTATATTTGTTTTCATTATAATTATGATTTGCTAGATCTACCTCTTGAGATTATATTAGAATAGGGTGCAATTGTGTGTGGGTTATGATAAATTCATGCATATTCTAGCTTATTGGTGATGGGTTCTTATATTTCTTAATTAAACTGATTGGGATTTATGGGTGAAAGCCCTAATTACCCAAATGGGTTTGATGGGTGAAAATGCGAAGCTCTTTAAAGCCTAAACCATCCTTGAAAAAGGGGTCTGGGTGAATTTTTAGAACCTTCATAATCCTTGAAAGAGGGATATGGGAACTACGACAATAGTAGATAATTATTTGGCTTAGTTTGCTAATTTTCCCTATTTTAGACATAAGGGTGAATATGAGGTTGACTATCTCTAGGGTACCATCCTAGAAATAGGGGTGCCTAATTAAGGTATTGGGTTTCTTTAATTCACACACTCATTAGAAACTCAAAAGAGTTAATAAGTGACATCTTTGAGGTTTTATTGAAGAACTAACCTCAATGACTTTAAACCTAGCCTACCACATCATCACCGATTAGAATTTGCACCGAATTATCATGTTCCCATGCATAATTTGTCCCTAGGAAAGCATAGTCCCAAGATCATTTTTAATTGATTATACTCTAATTATTCTTAATCTAAAATTAATCCCTAAGAAGCCCAAGAATTTCTTTCACATTCGACATAATTGAAAACCCCCTAAACCATTTTCTACCATTGGTTTGAATTTATCAAGCACTTTTATTCCGGACTTACTCAATCACCATTCACATTGTTCTGCATGGATTCGACCCCAAATCTTAGTTGGGTAAATATATTGACAATGACTGCCTTGTACATAAATTGATATGTAAGTTGAGCGTTATCATTACTGAACTGTCATACACATATAAAAAAATACTTGCTCATCACTTAGTTTAAAGGTGATCTCCCAAAAGTTCATATCAATCAACACCCTACGGGTTGATAGGATGGGTCTACATAATATAATGGTTTCTTGAAAATCCACCTCATAATCAAAAACTATGAAATCAATGAGGAATATAAAGAATTCCACCCTTAAGTCTATATCATACCAAAAACACGCCAATTTTTTTTTATTTTTGAGTCAACCATCAATATCTTTATGGATATAAGTTTGAGTTCCCCCCATCTTCAATATCTTGTACACTACCATAGGCATCATATTTTCTCCTAATCCCAAGTCACATAAATCTTATTTGACATTAAAAGGCCCAATAAAACACAAAATAGTGACTGCTTTGAGTCCTCATTATTTCTTACTAATGGTAAGAAAGTGGTCACACTATAAGGGTGAACATGATCATTGGGCTCCAATACCCAATCCCCACCACTATCATACATAAAATCATCATCACCCCATGTTGACTTCTTAGACTCTACTTCTAGTGTCCCATTGCTCATAGTTCTATCAATATTTAATGCCTTAATAGTAGGTACGAAGTTATCATTAGTATTGACACCACAATTAGTGGTGATAGATAGACAATGACTGATGTTTGAAGAATTCTACACCATGTTACTCGGGAGGGCACCTGGCTAACTTTGATGCAAAGTGCCAATCATCTGCCCAAATTGATGTTCTAACTGCTTGATAGCCGTTGAATGAGACTCAACCTTTTGAGTCAAACTTAAAATATTAGCCTTGATCTCCTTAAGGCTAGCTTCTTGCTTTTATTTTTCCTTTATTAGTTTGGTCAGATTTCTTTTATTCTTGATTCCGTATCTTATCTGCTAGGTAGAATATACATGTATCCCTCTTCTTGTAATCATATTTTAGTCACTGGTCACCATCTCTGTCCCTACTACAGTCTCTGCATTTATCATAATTGTTCCAACCTTAGTTTTCTTTCCCTTGCCCTTGGAAACTCTCCAAATAACGATTTGGATACCTAGCCTTCTTTTCTAATTAAGACTCATAAGCTCTAGAAGATGCACCCTGTGCTGCTACTGCATGAACTTTTTGGGAATTAACAGTCACGAACTACTTTGTTGGAAACCCATAATCAGTCATCGATAATAAAATTTCTTACACACATAATCATTAGCTACTATCTAGTTACTGGAGGCACCAATTACATAATTGTAAGAACCTTTTTCAACCTCCCGAGTTTGCCACCCTTGGTTAGTGAGAAAGATCTGGTCTAGAATATCAGAAGCTACCTCCCACCACAATTTCATATGTTTTCCTGTAGATATAGTGTAAACCATGGCTCTGGAACTGATGCTCTAGGATCTATAGCATAGCTCTTATAAGTTAGTCACTAAAATTCAATAGTTGGGCACCATAGTCAAATTCTTTTTGAACCTAAACCAAGCTACATAAATGGATTCAGACTACAGTTACCTCAAATTATAAATCTTGTCCTTAAGCTGCAATATCCTTCATAGCTCATTCCACGTAGTGATTTATCATCTTAAAAGTTCTCCTAACCATAAAGATGATCTTCCTGTAAGCGAGAAAGGGAAAAACCTTAATCTGAGAACCTCTTGATTCGCCCTTGGATTTTTTTAAGAAGTACAAATTCTAGTAAAGTTGGTCAAATAAATATTTGCACCATCTGTACGAAATCCCACAAACATACCCTTCAAATATAAGAGTTGGAACATAAGAAAGGTTATGTTGAACTTAAGGACTGGGGGTAAAATAGGAGGAATAATTGCTCTAGTTTCTACTGGCTTAATGTACCCTAGATCTTCTTCATCATCTATATATTGCTGCATATACTGATATGCTGGGATCACTTGAACACCGTCAGCTTTAGCTTTGTTCTGATTTCTACTGAGTGCTGCTGGCGGTCTATTTTTGATCTATGCACAGATAGCTCTGCCTCCTGAGCTAAGTACTGAGCATTTTCTACCCTGCTCTAATTAGCAGCCTATGCTAATAGAACCTCACTCTACTAGCTAACTATGTACAAAACTCTAATAGGAGGAGGGGAGGCACATCATCACGAACCCCTTTATTAATATCATTTATTTTCTATTCTGCCATCCTACTAGGTGTTTGTAGGATGCTCTCTGGATTTGGATTCACTTAGAGTAAGGGATTGCCTCTATTCCGTGTGTTAGATATACACTGGCTGACAGCGCCCAAGCATACACACAAGTGTATGTGGTCTTATCAAGTAGTAAAGTGGCCTAATGAAAGACAAGTATCAATCCCATAGCGACTTGGTTAAACAACGATTCTATTTCGGTTCACAGTTTAAATTCAACTAGTACAAAAGTAACCAAAAGAGAGATTGGAATTTGTAAATTAAAAGTAAAGTAAATAATGCATAAAGTAAAGATCTTAGACAATTAATAGGAGTAAAACCCAGAGTTGAAGCACTTTGAACAATCGTACTATGTTATTGACTTTCATTCATCAATTAACTTATCTTTTCTATTGATTCATAGGATTAATTGCATGATCATGGCCTCCCAACTTCTATCCAATTACCTAATGTGGACATTACAACTACATCATTGAGTGGGGATGTAATAATCCAATTAGGTTTTTTAACATATCATCCTACATTTGAATCAAGTAAGGCATCTAAGTACATCATGTCCTAGAAACCAATCAGTATTCCTTATTTCATAAAAGACTACGAACCATACTTTGTTCAATCCCACGTTATATCTTTCTATTCCCTCTCCCAAGTTAAGAAGGTTGACAATCGATGTATTCTAAGGGTGATCAAGCCTCAAAATAGTTAAAATAAGATTGAACACACAACCAACAATGATATGGAAATCAATGAACTAAAATCAAAACAATAGTACTCATGTATTTGGCCTTATCCCCGAAAAGGGAGTTCTTAGCCACTCATAGTCATAAATATCATCCAAAAGGTTCTTTGAATGATCAAAACTATAAAATAAGAATGTAAACCTAAGTCATGAATTTGTAGCAGCCTCCTTGATGTTCTAAGACGTCCCAAAGATGCAAAATAATGTTTACAAAGATGTATTTATAGTATGCAAGTAATCCCAAGACAAATAGGATTTTTAGTGTAACTTTTGCCATGTTTGGAGTGGGGTCGCACCGCGATTGTCAATTGACTTAAGTAGGGGTCGCGTCGCGAGGGCTGGTTTGGTCAAGTAGGGGTCGCGAATCACCCTCACCATGAGGAATCGCTAATTTGTATTCCTTTGAATCTTATGGTGTATGGAACGTGCCAAATGGCTAATCCTACACTTCACACATGCCAAATATATTTTAGGTGTCCAAATTGAATCAGATTTGTGTATTGTTCTTCCGTGATCCATTCCATGCCTTTTTGAGTTGTTTACACTTTATTTACATCTTGTATATCCTTAATAAATCATCATAGTCCATTCACCAATCATCCTATAGAATTAAATACAATAATTTAGAGCTCATCCAAGATGGAGAACTAGAAACATAAGCTAAACATAGGCTTTCTTCACTTTGATCTCTAACTTATTGTTTTGACCCTTGGATTGATCCAATTGACCCTTGAACATTACCAAAAGTTGTTTTACAAATAATTACACAATAACAACCTTAGGAGCTCATTAAAAACGTTATAACCCTACACGATTGACTATACAAACACCTAGCTCAAGCTAGTCATACTAGTTTTCTCAATTGAATTTCAAATAACCAATTTGAATCAAAACTTGTATGAAAACACCATCAAACATTGTAAACACATACATGGACAATTAGATGCACATTTATATCATTATAAAAATACTAAGCACATGAATTATCCTCAAAATAAGCCTAAAAAGACTAGAATGACAATGCTAGAATGCTTAAATACACCCAACATCACCGACGTATATCGAACTAGGAAAAAAATAAAAATAAAAACTCAAAAACCGCAATAACTTCAAATCACATATCAACACCATATTCCCTGCCAAAAACACCAAAATTTTGTGAAGTCCAAGCTATAACCCCACTCTAAAGATGATATAGTCATTGCCAAATATAGTAACCCAACAAAGGTTGGGTTGAATCCTAAAGGAATATGTACAATCGTGGCCCTCAACTATTTTAATCAACAGGCAAAACCGAAAAAGTAAATGGGAGTTTTGAGTATCAATATCTAACTAGTGAAAAATATCAACTTCAGTTGTAATCAGTCATAGTGAACACCAAGATTGTATTCCCGTTGGCTTTTCAACTCGGTAGGCTTATCATGATTTAACCAACCCGATACCTTGCATGAAAAATCAATAAGTTATGTACCTTCTATAGTTTTTTGACGTGTAGAAGGATTTCAATTTTACCTTTTAAGTCTCAAGATATCGCCTTACTAACCCTTATCTTGATCCCAGTTAACTATCATCTTTTGAGACTCTAGTTATAAGATAAAATCTAACCATCTTACGTAGATAAAACCTAGTAGTGTGGATCAAAATTTAAACTCCAAATTACTATTGTCATTATCTTTTCCTAGTCACTACTCCTCATTTGGAGTAAGTAGCAATAATCTAGGCAGGATCCTAATGTGTGCACCCGTTAAAAAAACAATTGACGTAAAGATAACACAATTCATGCTTGGGTATCAATTTAGAACAATAATAGAACTTTCCCTACAACATTATTTGCCAGTATTTTCATAACCATAGCTAAGGGTTTTTAGATGCTCATGCTTGTGAAGTAATCTGCAGTATTCATGATTGAAATCATAAGATAAAATCACAATATTCATAATTAAAAACCCCAATCCATAATTGAAATAATAAATCAAAATAAATACAAGAGAATTCCAAGACTAAATCGAATCTTGGGAATCAAAACATGCATGTGTGTATCAAGAGCACGTAACTTCTACTAAAAAATATATACAAGGTGTTTATAGTACATGAGGGATCCTTAAAACCAAATCCTGAATAAAAAAAGAGAAAAAAGTATTGATGGCTATATGTGGTTACCATATGCGGTCTGGCCCTGGGAATATGTGGTACATGCGGCCTGTAGGCTGGGCGCATATAATGACCGCATGTGTTTGGGAGAAAATTTCCCACAGGTTAGCTCTCGATATTTTGGACTTCTGATACATTCTTTATCCACAAGAAGTCCACATGTGCTACATGCTCCATATGTTGACTTAGTATGTGTCGGAAGTTCTTTTTGAGCTTTTCTTCAATTCCCGCACATGTTTTGGTCACAAATAATCTAAAAGTGTCCCAAACATCTATAGTTGCTCCCATAAGTAGCCAAAAACACCTCTTTTCATATTTTTCACAAACTTCACATCCAAAATATGATTTCCTGCAAAACATGCTCAAAATAGCATCATAGCTAAGAAAACAACCTAAAAAACATGCATATTTTTCTCATTTTAAATGTCGAAAATTCAATATTTCTATAACACATCATACATCACTATTACCAATTTGAATAAGGAGGGTGAAATTCCCAGAGTACTTATGTTTCTTTGGCATCTTTTGTATTACCATAGAGCTGCACTCCTCAATAAGCACTATTGTCTCCACATCCTGCAACTTAAATTTATTTTTCACCAAAGCCTTCAAGTATTTGGCGTACTTGGGCTTACCATGCAAAACATATAAAAGAGAAATGTTAATATGTAGCTCTCTGAACATATCAAAAAACATCCTAAAGTTTGTATCCTTCTTGGATTTTATTAGCCTCTATGGAAATATTGGTGTTTGTCGTTCTTTCTCAATAGCTTTAGTCTTTGGGTACTGAAACCTCCCTGAAATATCATCAACTTTTTCTACAACCTGTTAAGGAACCAACTCTGCATCTACCTCATTATTTGTCTTTGGAGGTATATAATTCAACTCATTACCACTTCTCAACGTGATTGTCATTACTTGTTTCAAAGGTTCATTGTCACTTGGCAAACAACCTTGAGGACTGGTATTTTGTTCCTGAACTGGCTGTGCTACTTGGTACTCTTACTATTTTTGTGTAATTTGCTGATTTTTTATATCAGCAACCATCTGTTCTTGGTTGGCCAAGGTCATTTTTAATCTTATTAGACTAAGTATTGTGTTGATGCCACTGAAACTACTGCTGTAGGTAGTTTCCCCAAGGATAGATTGGCTGAGTCTGCCTCTTTTAGTTGTAGGAATTACCATAATTTAACTTTTCTACATTGCCCACAAAGTTAACAGATTCGGTATTGGCTCCACACAAGTCTACAGATTGGCCACTGTTGCCACAAATCTCACACCATACTAGAGCCTAATGCATAATATTAACCCAAGCCTAAGGCTGCTGCATACCCAACTTGCTGAAATGGTTCATCTTTTAGTTATGTAGAGCTGAAAGTTGGGTGGATAAGGCTATTACACTATCATTTTGCTCATACCTACAGAATTTTTCACTAAGCTCCTTGAGGTATCACCAAGCCAATCCAAATTTCCTTGTGCAATCCAGTTCAACCAGGTATATATCTCATCCTAAGTCTTTTCTAAAGCTTGTCCACCTATAGCAGAATCTAGCAAAATTTTTATTTTATAGTCAAGTGCCTCAACAAAAGTGTGAGCTAGTAGATTATTTGATTATTGGTGAAGTGGATACTCGTGGAGAAGATCTTTTAACCTATTCAATGCATTATACAAGTTCTCATCTGGCCTTTACTTGAATCTTAAATTCTTAATGCAAAGTTTCACAGTCATGCCAGATGTAAAGAAGCGAATGAGGAATATCTGATCTAAGTCCTTCTAGGCTATGATTGAACCTGCCTACTTAGAGTCCAACCAATTCTTTGGTTCCTCCATGATTGAAAAGGGGAAAAGTGTCATCCTCATAAATCAGTAGACACACCGGTAAAAATAAATGTGGCACTAATCTCTAGAATATTTTGTAGGTGGACTTATGGATCTTCATATGGTAACCCAATGAATTTTACACTACTGTAAAAGAGCTACACGATGTTATAATTTAGTTCAAATCTACCACCAGGAGCCAGTATTAGAATAGCATAGGTCACATTAGTCGCAAGTGGGATTTTCACTTCGCGAACTATCTGATAGGCTAGTAGGTCCTCATCCATAGGAGTGGGAATATCTTATTCATCAAGAATTTGTACGATATGATAAATAAGGACTTCTTATCTTCTCTATTGGTGAAAGCATTATTTTGGCTTAAGGTTTTGTTTAACCAAAGTCGACTCGACTGACGTGCTGTAAATAAGAAGAAATCTTCGTTCATTGCCTTTATTGAAGAGAGCGCAGAGCACATTCCAAAATCATCCTAATCAACACTTATCTTATCAGATCATCTTTCCTTCACCGTCATTGACATTGAACTGACATTATGGCGAAGAAAATAACCACGGTAACCGAAGGCTTACTTACTAATTGGGGGCAAGCTACGGATGAGCTAATGGCTGCCCTTTTCTTGCTCCCTAGGAAAGAAGTAAAAGACTGATAAAGGGAAGATAGATATGATGCTGACGGGAATTGCCTTCGGACTTGCCAGCTTACTTAATAGAAGCCCAATTGCCTTCGGACCTGCTGACGGGATACATATGATGCTGGAGATGTTTATGAATCCTTAGTGATTTTAAAATATGCCACATGGATGAATATTATCATTAAGGAGTGTTAACGGACTTTGACGAGGTCGAAGAAGTGCAAAAACATTTGTTAATGATGGTTTAGAAATGGTGATTGTAAGGGCATATCGATTCCCTTGAAGTCAACGTTAGAGATTTAGGTGATTTTGATGGTTTTTTGAATGAGTATTAAGGGTTTTAATATCCCATTTGTTTTCTTTCAATTCCTTTTATTATGTCAATCTACCTATCTTTCTATTATTTATCCTTTTACCCTTTTACTTTCTGTTTGTCAATTTTATTGTTTCTTTAGTGTTTGTGTTTGTTTTATTCATCATAAAATACCATAGTATAATTTGGTATCATATACAAGATTTATTTCATTCCTACTAAGTAAATCTTGGGCTTGTTAACTTGAAAATCAACAAAAAAAGAAGTGTCAAAATTGGAAATCCCCCAAAAGTTACTATTCACGTTTCTATATTTAGGCCTAATTTTGAGTTTTCAATTTTGTATTTTTATTATTTTTCTAGTGTTAGATTTATGTTCTCTAACAATATACGAGTCTATAAATCAAATTTGAGCCAAATCAGAGCTTATTTGACTATTCTATCCTAATTGGAAGCTTGGATTGAAGATTGAGGTTGGTTGAAAAATATGAAGATTTTGGTAAATAATTTTAACAAAATCATGTTTGGAATGAGTTTATAAGTCTGAGACATTAAAAATGTAACTCATTTAAAGCTTCGGAGAAAAAATTTAGAAAGATTGGTGTTCTTGAAGAGATTCAAATCTTCAAATTGAATCTTAATCAAAAGTTGGTGTTTTATCCTCAATGGAGAAGGAAAAAGAGTATAAATTTTTTTATTATTTATAATCTTCAAATGTTCCAAGAATATCCCATGAGAAAATAACAAAAAGGAACCACAATAGGTTCATTTGCGGCCCCTTGTGCATGCTGGCGGCTGACCTATGTCCAAGTTGCCTTGGACCTATGTTGAAACTGCTGCAGCAGCCCAAAGGCACCTCAAACAAGTGTTACCTCCATCAAGGCTGCCTTGTACATGCTCCTTTCCTTCTATATTAGCTCATCAAATATAGATCATCCCCTTCCAACCTAAATCAAGTCCGAAATGCAAAATTCAAGTTTCCAAAGTGAATTTTAACTCTTTAATTACTATATAGCTCAAGGTTTGATTCCATAGTTTCATTTTCTTTAATCCTAATATCTTTTTTTTATTCTTAAACCAATAATCAACTAGTAATTCATCTACTAAGTTTATCGATTAGTTCTTGAGTCTATTTTCTTTCTTCGTCATATTTCTTTTGAGTTTTTATAGTTTTTATTTTGTTGTAACCTTTCGATTCAAGTCCATAAATAGTTTTATTTCTTTGAGTCGTTCAAACAAGAATCTACTCTAGTCGTAAGTAGAGATTGACAACTTATTTTCCACTAGAGTATAAGGAATTTTCAATATTCCCTACAACAATTATGAGGATCATAAAGGTAAGATTCATATGAGTTTTGGTGAGGATCCTTACTACTAATCTTGTTTGTTTATTTTGTAGGTACCGGGTGATATAAGGAAGCATGTATTCAATAGCCTCGAATAATTATGACTACGACATAAGAGACTATGATTGTTGTAAATATAGTTATGGCTATGAAAAATGGAGATTATGGGGGCTATACATGTAGCCATAAACAATAGATATATGAAAACGAGTGATACTATTTCGAAGTAGAATGTTAGATAAATGATAATCCTAATTCTTATAGTAAGTATGGTGATGATGAAGAGCCTTATGATGGTTTTTATGAGGAAGACAGGGCATGTAAGGAGTATTAAATTTCCCACTCTGAGCCTTGAGGTGATGTAAGGTATAACCCATTTGTTTAAAAATCTTATGAGGATCATGGTGAGAATGTACATAAGGAATATAAAGTTTTACATTACTCGTCTTACAGTACTTCTTATCAAGGCTGAATCGATATGAATGGTAATACTAACTATAACAGAGGTTGCTCCATCAGAATGAAAGAGTGTGCATCTCCAAAGCCTAGGGGTGCTACATCTTACTCTTTTTATACTAGTTCCTAAACCTATAGAAACAGGAACCAAGATAGAAATAGAGGGTATAGTAGAAGTCAAGATCTTCCTACTCTCCCAATAACTTAAGATAGTAGGGTCCCTAAGAATATCTTGATGTGAAATAAGAGTGTGAAATTATCTACACAGAGTATGATATGAGTGAAGTTGAAAGAGCTACGTGTTCCCATATATATATTGAAGGTCCAACATCGTTGTGGTGAGATATTAAAAGAATGTTTTAACAAACATAGAATACCTTGAAGGAACTCATAAGGGATACCTATGTACCAATGGGGTATACAAAGCTTTACAATATTGATCCATGAAGAAATGTTTTCTCTGGAAGGGTAAGCATTTATGGGGTTCCGGGATGCCTCCTTGTGCTAGATTATTGGTGCTATAGAAACTACATCATCCCACTCATGGTTGAACATCTAGGGATACCTTGAGAGCCTCTACTAGTTCCATACTTCTAGGAGGGCTATAGGGCTTCTGAGAGAGTGAAGATATCCTTCATCCAATGTGGGTACTATGAGGAGGTATAGTGTGACATCTTCCTCTTAGAATATGGACATTTATGCTTGGGTGGCAATTGGTTTACTCAACATAAGGTTAAAAATATACAAAATTTGCCTAAGATTCTAAAGACCAATAGGGAAATCACCTCTTTCCATCCATTCTTACCAAATCTCAAAAAGATATGATCAGTTACTCCAAGCCTAAAGATATCGAGATTCAAAATAATTTTATGAGTAAGGAAGGACAAGGTGGAAATCCAAGAGAGGAATAAGGAGAGGTTGTGAGGAGTGAAGTGATTGGGTTGCCACCTACTGGAGCTAACATTATTTGTCCTTCTTTTAATAAGGACATTTGTGCAGGTACTAAAATAGAAAGTGTAGAAAAACAAGTGTCAAATTAAAATATTCCCTGTGATGATTTGACGAGTGTAATCTTAGATTCTTCTAAAGCTTGTGGAGGACCTTCACACCAAGTTGTATAAGAATATGCTCAAGAACTTCAAGGTAAAATAGCTAACTCTTACACTTTTATGAATGAGAATGATAATTGTGTTGCTAGTAGCCCATTGAGTGTGAGTGGTAGCTTACCTTCATGTGAGTCTAATAATTCTTTACCTCATTATGATGATGTACATGTTGTAAGTATGGATACACTAGTTGATCGAATTGATGACCGAATTGACTCTTCTTGTAATATCAATTTGTTTGCACCTAGTGTTGAAGCCATTGTGTTGAATTATAGTACATTATTTTGTAAAAATAATGTTGATCAACTTGTATACGAAACTTTCCCGCAAATTGAGGATGTATGTGATGTGATTAACGAACCTCATGTGAGTGATGCTGTTTAAAATATTGATCAAGTGAATAGGAGTTAACCTTTGAGAATGTCCTCTTGTGAAGATCTTAATGTTAGTTTGCCTCATGGGGATAATCATGTGTTTGAAATATCTTTGATGCTTGATAATTGTCTTTTAGAGAGTGAACCTGCATGGTCTACATCCTCTTCAAGGATAAACCCTTCTCTCTTTAAGAACTATATCTTGTTTGAAGATGAAAAAATCACTCCTAATAAATTACCTAGTTGTGTAGACAACATTGATGATGTAGCTTATCTTGAGGTATATATCTTATATGACAACCCACAATGGTGTGACAACATTCCTCCTAAAGATGGAAATATCTTCTTGGAATATGAGAGTACTCTTAAGGAAAAGGAATGTGATGTCTTGGAAAGGAATAATCAATTGGGCTATGATAACTTTGATTTTCTTAAATATTTGAGAAACCCAATTAATGATTGTTCCAATGAAAATACATGTGGTTGTGATCCTTTGTACGACACCCTATTTTTTTTTTTTTATAATTATGAGAATGAATTTCTTGCTTCTTGTGAAGACTTAAGCAATAATTCCTTTGAAGTTACTGGTGGTATATATATACTTGAGGATTTTTCCTTTGAAAGAGAAAGTTATAATTATTTAGAAATTGCTTCTTCTTCTACTTTGTGTGCTCCTATTGTTGAGAATACTCATGGCAATGATCTTGAATCTAATAGTGAGTGCATACATGATGAAATCTTAGTTGAAGTTGACTTGAGTGATACCTTTTTCTACTCTTCCTTTGTTTTTTATGATGCTTATGCTAATGTGGAGAGCATAACTTTTAGTTTGGGTGAAGGCTCTGGGGAAAAACAGTGTTGTCTAGACCTATGTCTATGGCCACTTTATCCATTTGACCCCAGTGCAAAATTTGGATATGGTAATTTTGCATACCTAACTTGTTACTTGGTCTCTTTGACAAGTAAAATTTAAGTGAGGATATTGGTATCCTTCCTTATGATGGAAAGACTTTCTTGGGGATTTACGATCCACTTGATGGACCAACATTGTGTAAGGGAAAGATCTCCAACAAAGATGAGAGATTCCTAAATAAGGGGAGTAGTGAAAATCTCCAAGAGGGTTCACCATTGTGTGTTTCCTCTCTTTACCAAGGTTACACTCCTTGTAGGTCAATAAGAAAGTTTTCTCCTGAAACTACTTTTGATGGATTCTATTCATGTGATACCCTTCTTCAACACTTGAGTTGAATTGATTACCTCCTTCTCAAAGGAAGTATCATTATTGAGAACCCGAGGGCAAATGTGTCATTGTATCCTTTGTGTATTTCTTAAAAACTTGCATCCTTGCTTGACACACTTTTGCTTAAATTTTGTAATGCCAAGTTGATTATTTTCTTGGAAACAAGAAATTCTATGGGATTATGTGTCTTGACTCCATCCTTATACGCATCATGTGCTAAGTATATTAATCTAAATGAAGTATATTCATCCAAATGACATTCTCATAGATAATAGCACCTTGGATGATATTTTTACACTTGATTCCTTTTTATACTACCTCTTTTCCTATGATGATATCTATGCTAGTCTTGGATGTATTTGATATAGGGGTATGAAAATTGTTGGTTTATCTATTTGTTTGAGTGACAATTCTATATGGATCTTATGGACTTTAGAACCAATTGAGGCACCACCCTTGGTGTGGTCTCTTGAAGATATAATTAAGCAATTATGTCTTATGACTCATAAGGTAAAGGTAGTTCGACCATTTATATTATTTGATGCCATTAGGACTTTATAGTGTTCTTATCTCTTGATAATTTCCCTAACCAAATCCTTTATTCATTTTTCAATGAGTTTTTAATGTTTAACATGAAGGATTCTTAGTTATGTCTTAAGTATGTGCAACCTTGGCATGATACAATGATTATTTATGCTAACCCGAACCCTTATTTCATGAGGATGCTGTATTTGTTTGTCCTTCCTTTGGTAAGGTTTTGGTTTGAGGTTGAATCCTTTTCAAGAAGGGGCGGATGATACAAGTCCAATTGCCTCTGTACCTTTGGACGGGATACATAAGATGCTTGAGATATTGATGACTCCTTAGTTCCATTAAAATATTCCACATGGATGAATATAATTATTAAGGAGGGTCAAAGGACTTTGACGAGTTTGAATTGGTGCAAAAACGGGTCTCAAAAGCCCTTGGAAGGGACATGCTCCCAAGGCGCTTTGGATCCGCCTTTGATCCACTCTAGTATTTCAAGTGTGGGTCAAAACAGCCCCTAGTAGGCCTTTTCTTGTATTTTTGGTCACTTTTTGACCTTAATGTAATAAGCTTAGTCTTAGACTGTAAATAGATAGCTTTAGATATTTCTTTCTTAGCTTGTTTTATATTATGATGATGAATTCATGAAAACTCCATTGGGAGTGATGAGTGCTTGGAAAAGTGTTTGTTAAGGATTGTTAAGAAACGGTTATTGTAAGGGGGTTTCGATTCCCTTATGGTCAATGTTAGATATTTAGGTGCTTTGCTTGGTTTATTGATTGAGGATTAAGGGTTTAATATACCCTTTGTTTGCTTTTAATTCCTTTGATTGTGTCAATCTACCGATCTATCATCTTCCTTTTGCCCTTTTACTTTCCATTTGTCAATTTCTTTGTTTCTTTAGTGTTTATCTTTGTTATATTCATCATAGAATACCCTTGTATCATTACTAGCCTATAACCTGTGGCCTGCAAATTCAGAAACCGAGACCATTGAACACCAAAGAAATAAAAAGGTAAAACAAAACTAAGACAGTTGTCTATTGACAAGTCCTTCGCAACGACAACAAAAACTTATTGCATCCAAGCACACACATAAGTGTACGTGGTCTCCTCAAGTAAAAGAGTGGCATTAAATAATGTTGAATATGTATCCCACAGGGACTCGTGTTAAGAAAATATAAAGTTCAAGTTCAAGTATTACAATTAAATTAGTGCAAACATAACCACAAGCATTTCAGAGTTAAGAATAACATAAACTTAACATACGGTACAGTAATGGTTTGAACAACCAACAAGGAGAAACCTAGAGTAAATGCATTGCGAAAAATCATACTACATTATTAAACTTCATCGATTAGGTTACTTATCTTGGTTGTTGATTCATGGGGTTGATATTATGATTGTGGTCTATCGAGCCTATAATCACCTATCTAACTTAGCCCCACAACTACATCGTTGAGTAGGGATGAGGGAACTAAGTTAAATGCATTCATATTTCATCTCGTAATTGAATTAAATAGGGAACTTAGGTATTTTCCTATCCTAAATGCAAATTATAACTTCATTCAATTAGAAGATTACAATCCTATTCTATCTATCCCACGTTGCATCCTCTTATTCCTCCTTTAGGGTTCACAAGACAATTATAGATGCATTCCAAGGGTCACAAATCCTTAAAATAGTGATAAAAAGGATAAATAAACAACCAACAATGATAAGAAACCACCACCAAATCAATTCATAACAATAGAACTCATGTTCTTGGCCTTAACCCCCAAAAATGGTGTTTAGATGATCATGGACGTAATTTTAATCACAATGAATGAATACATGTTTAACAAAAGTAATGGAAGAAAAACCCTAATTTAAGTTTTATCCAGACTCCATTAAAGTCCCAAGGTTGTCCAAGGTGTGCCTATTAAAACTTGGACAGAAGCTCCCAATTTTGACATAGGATTATGCCACACCCTTATCGAGGTAAATAAGGTCCATGGAACTCCATAATAGTGGTCATATACTTTACTTTGTCATTTATTAATATTCCAAGTTCTTGGAATTTCCATAACACGGTACCTATGGTCCGTGGCATTCCAATGACTCCAAAATGTCCATTTTTTGTCAAGTCTTGTCCCATGTGTTGTCCATCCTTTTCAAGCCTTGTGGTGTAGCTTACACTTGATTTCCATATTGTGTATCATCTATATATCATCATGATAAACTCAAAGATCATCCTATCGAATCAAAAACGACGAATTAGAGCTCAACACAACATAAAATCCAAGATGATGAACTAGTAACTTAAGCTAAGAGTACTAGTTTTGTCATTTTGATCTTTAACTTAGTGTTTTTGTCTTGGCTTGTTTCAATTGAAACTTAATCACTGTAAAAAATTTATGAAACACCTAATTACACACTTATACCCTTATTAACTCATTATAAACACTAGAATTCATTGAGAACAATTAGACCAACGCATAGCTCAAGCTAGTAACACTAGTTTCCTCGTCTAAACTCTACGGGACCAAATTGATTCCAAACTTATTTGAAACACACCTTAATAATTATAATAAATATTTTAATACTTAGATTATCAATTATATAGAGATGTAATCATTAATTATACGATAAATTCTTAAAATAATACTAATTAAGCCCGGATAACAACACTGAGGGGTATAAATCCACCTTAGATCATTAACTTTGAAGTCAAACTCTTATAGGAGTAAGATCCACCAAATAAATCTCGTCTTTTATTATTTATTTCACATTAAATAATGAAAATTTTGATGATTTATGTGTCGAATCACCTTTGTACCTAGAAAATAAGCATATTTTTTTTTTGAAAGCATAGACCACAACGAGTAAATCTTACTCTGCCATTCAATAATTTCATTAGGACAAATTTAAAGACTTGCTAGCACATTATATAGGGTGAAAAATTTTATCATTCTATTGACCTAGAATTGTACCTAATGAAACCCACTTGCATTGCATATCAATTCAAACGACAATGCCTAATCCATAGCCACAATGATATGAGTCGATATGAGCTTCTCCTTGAGACAATTGAATGCTCTTAGACAATCACCATCAAATTCAAATTTTTATTCCTTTTCACAAAGCTTCACAAGGGATGTGCAATTTGGGAGAAATCCCTCATAAAGCTGACATGCCCAAGAAAACTTATAACACCTTTTACAGAGATCAGGGGATTTAGCCTCGCAATAACCTCTACTTCTTGTTGATCAAATTGAATTCCTAAACCCAATATTTTATGCCTGAGAAAAATACCTTCTTTTACCATAAAATAACAATTTTCCCAATTCAATACAATATTTGTTTCTACATATTGCTCAAGGACTTTACCCAATTTCTCAAGGCAAGATTCAAATGAGTCACTAAAAATGGAGTAGTCATCCAAGAACACTTCCACTGTGTCTTAATCCATATCCAAAAACATAGAAAACATACACCTTTGAAAGGTAAAGAGCGCATTGCATAAGAGAAAAGACATATATTTAAGGCAAAGGTCCCATAAGGGAATGTAAATTCATTTTCTCTTGATCTTCAAGAGAAATGTAAATTTGATTATATCCGGAGTCTCCATCAAGAAAAAAATTCCATCCACACCCATTCGACCAATTTAACATTTGGCCTATGAATGGCATGGGAAAATGGTCTTTTTCAGTCCAAGAATTCAATTTATGGAAATCCATAGATACCTTCCAGCCCGTGATCGGACGAATAGGTAAAAGATTATTTTTTTCATTTGGGATCACCCTAATACCACCTTAAATAGGAACACATTGGAATGAACTCACCCTCGTTCTATCAAAAATTGGGTACACAACATCAGCATAAAGCCATTTCTATAATTTCCGTCATGACAACCTCTTTCATTGGTAGGTTTATCCTTCATTGGTAATGCACAATAGGAAGATGATTAATCTCCAACTTAATTTTATGGGTTTAAATGCTGGGAGCTATCTCTATAATGTCTTTATGGTCCATCTAATGGCTCAAATATACTTTCTCATAATAGACTAATGCTTTCGACTTGCAAAGTTAAAAAGTATTTTGCGATAATTATAGGCAAAGTATTATCTTCATAAAAAAAATATACAAAATATGAGAAGACAATGGATTTATCTTAAGTTTAGGGGGTTCAATTATTGAGGGTTTAGCAGGAGGAGTTTCTCAATTTTTCAAGTTAAGGTACAACTTTCTCGTGGTCTTAGTATAAAAACAAAGATGCAACAATGAAGAAACCACGTCATCATATTTCTCAATTTCATCCTTCCAAAAGTTCCATAAAACACCTACTAATGAGTCACTCACGAAATCAACTTCCATCATATTAATCACTTCATCATTAATCATGTTGATAATGATGACCACTTTTATATCCATAGGATTTTTTAGAGAATTGGATGCATTAGAGGATACTGTTCACTCAAGTTTCATTTCTCCACATTCAATATCTACCAACAACCAATTGGTAGCTAAGAATGGTCTTCCAGAATAATTAAATCCTTATGGTGAATTTCATAATTAAAGATTACAATGTTGGTTGAGAAAATAAAATGGTCAACTGATGTGCCATGGTTTTATGGAACTTTTGATGCTTAAACAAGGAAATTTGCAAGTACTTAGGTATTATTTTTATATATTATAACATTCCGAGTCTGTACCCCAGATACTACATGATGCTCATAATCCCGAAGGACCACAAGCTAACCTATGACTGGTACCTTTTACAATAATTAAATAATAATACTGTAATTAGACAAAAACTAGGCAGAAACTTGCCATAAGGTTCAAACTGAAAGTAAATACTGAATAATGAAAATGAAATTCTGATACATCTATCTAAAATACTCTAGTCTAAAAAGCCTCTACTATCTAAATAAGGAGTTGATGGGACAAGTCCCCAACTAACTTCGACTACTGAAATAAAATAAGTACTAAAGTACTGAAATAATAAGTCTATTCTCTAACTATGAGAACTCACCACTAAGTCTACTTTTGATAGATCGGGATGCTAAATATGATTGGGAGTCTGCGTGTCTAAACCTATGTAGACATCATAGCACAAAAGAAAGGTATGCTTAGTACTTTAAATATACTGGTATGCTAAGTGAGGCAGGATGAGATACATGGGTTCATGTACATAAGCAATACTGACTGAATAACATGAGTATAACTGAATGAGAGTACATGCATGAATACATAAGCTGTAATTGAGGTCATGATAACACTGGATATAGAGTTCTAAATTACTGATTTACTAATATCTGATTCTACTGATATGGTATAACCGATAGCTGAATAACTACTTTTGACAATCTAGCTTTTGTGAAATTGTACTGAGTTTTGTACTGAACTGAGTAACTGTATCTGACAGTTCTGATTTTTATAGAACTGAACTGAGTTCTATTCTAAAGACTGAAACTGAGACTGTGGAAGGTAATCATCTAACCGACATACGCCTCTCTGAATAGATAGGGGTCCAACCTGTAACCCTAGTTGGAAGGGTGTCAGTACTGTGCCATGAGTAAGACAAGCCGAGTCACCCTCATCTGGCAAGTGCTCTCAATGAGAATGGTTGTACCCTCAATTGGCAGGTAGGACACCTCATCAACCCTCAACTGGCAGGTTTATGTCTCAACCCATACTAGCTACGTAGTTCTGGAACACAAGGACTACTTCTAAGGATCACACCCTCTACTGGCAGGTGAGTCCCCATCCATGGGTTCACTCGGTGCTGAATCCTACTCCCAACAAAATAGACACTGAACTGATTCCTGGTTCACGCTAGGCTTGACTGAGCTGTTATTGATTATATTGTCTAACTAAACTGAACTGAGTTCACTGAGTTTCATTGAATGACAGAATACTATAGAATTCTGTTAACTAACTGAATTTACTGAGGTATGAACTGATTACTGAACTGGACAGGAATAATACTGAGTCTACTAAGTTTTTCCTAAGTTCTGTAATTAATTAAGAGTAATATTGATTAGGACATGACTGAGATTATTCTGTAACTAACACTGACTTTGGTAAACAGCTAAATTATCGAGTATTAAATACCCCCAAGACTCGATAGCATGAAAAGTAAAGAATCACATGACCTTGCATAGCATAAAAATCCACATTTGTTCATAATTCATCTATTGATGTATTTTATCGCACACCTGAATGGCATAAACTAGTATACATGCTAACATGATATAATCTCACTATTTAATTCTTATGAACAACTCATCAAACACTTGAAAGGCATAGTATATGCACATAGTACTAATCAACACATGGGCATCAGAATTCCAAGTCTTTAACATGAATTCACATGGTACTACATACATAGTAATTGTTTTTACATAAATCTTGCACTTAATCATGGAATAGGAACTCAATCAACTTCATAATCATGAATACACTTGAATCCAAATCATAGAAAACATGAAATCAATTTACTTAAAGTTTAAAAGATTTTTTTGGACTCCAAGGTTGGAAGGGACCCTTGGATGAACACTTGAAATACCTTAAAGCTTGAATTCTAAAAGATTGATAGATTTCCTTGGAACTTGGATTCTTGAATGTGATGAACTAGGGTTTGCTCTTGAAAAATTCTATAGAGAATGAGTAAATTTTGACTTTTGGATGACTTAATTACATGATTTGGGGGCTTATATAAGATGGGAAAAGACCAGTTTACCCCTTTGAATGCGGGTTTCAATTACTGAAAACTAGACTAGCGATGCGTAGACCGGCGAACCACCTCGTTGGCATTGTCGCGATGGCCAACACACCACATCGAGTCCACACCAATTCAATGGAATTTGCACTGAGAGATGGAGAAAAATATTCATTGACATGATGGGTGATGTGGTGCATCAAGATCTCATTGATCCACTGGTTTGAGCTTTCAAATATGTTTCAAATGAAGTCCAAAAAATCCAAAACCTATCTGGGAACACCTACTGACATTTTTGATCATTATTCAACCTAAAAATTATCATTTTAAGGTCATGAGGGTCTTGAAATAGAGTCGCCAACCTACGAAGGCTAGAGTAACACTAAGTCTGAATACTTAGCTAAATTTCTAAGTTTGGGACCCCTTAACAAGCTTTAACAGACTGAGTTAAGCTTATAATTTTGTGGGGTCTTACAATATCTCCCCCTTGAGAATATTCATCCTCGAATGAGACTGACTAAGCTGAGAAACACTGATAGGCTAAGCTTACACACTGAACATGCATATCTGATGCATGGAGCACCTGACTGAAGCTACTAATAGGCTGTGTTTTCAAACTAAATATAGATATCTGATGTATGAGTACATAACTGAACTAATTTATGAATGCTTGAATGAATATGCAATGATAATGGATATCAAGTTTATAACTATAATTGAATATGGACTAAGCTAATCTAAGGAAGACTATTACCTTAAGCTGAGAATATTCATAAACGTAAGGTCATTTACTAAACATGCATGAATGGGAATATAAGAACATAACTACGACTGAAATGTGATACCTGAACTGAATATCATAAACTGAACTGAGCCCCTAAATACATGGTTTAGGTTGATATTGGAACTTGAGGGTCCACCAATAAGTATCCATTACTCCAACTGGATTCGTTACGTGAAGAGAAGATGGAAGGTTTAGGTCCTGAAAGCTCAGGAGATTATAGTGCATCTCCCCCTTGGGATAGTAGGTCCCCTAAAGAAAGCTGACTTGGCTGAGATACTATAGAAAAACTAAGATGATACATAGGGTACCTATGAACTGAATTGTGACTACATATGGGGGATCTGAAACTGAGGCATGACACCCAAATTGAGCTAAAATCGCAACCACATAGTTGTTTAATCTTGGAATAGTTACATTTATGAGACTTCGGATAGTGTGATTAGATGGAAAGATGGGAAACCCAACTATACAAATATTATCCACCTAACTGCTAAACTGAATTGCTGGTTTTGCGTACTGACTTATGCTGAAAACTTGTATTTGACTGGAGCTTTTCTTTAACACACTTTCTATAGAGTTCTAGTGGCTTTAGGGAGCAAGGAGTCTTGGCATGGCTGAACAAAACAGCTGAATAAGAAAATCACATTCTGGCTAAAATTCGGTAACATGAGTCGGGGCCTATGAAACATCATCTAAGATGAAGTGACTAAGCCTTATGCACTGTAACTATAAATTTTAATGCTTAGACTTATCCCTTGAATACTCTCTCAACTATACTTTGTACCTTAGCATAACACATCCCTTGAGATGACTGAAAATATTCACATGGGTGTTGATCACGAGTGCATACACTCACTAACTTATCTGATTATCTGAATGGCTAATAGCTGAATACTTGGTCTTATAATATTGAACTATACTTAGTCTGAATAACTGGATTGGAAATGTAGAGTATCATGCATACGAGGTAAGGACTAATTGGGTAACATAAGATAACTGAGCATGAATTTATGAAAACTGTATTATTTGAGAAGGCAAAACCAAGCATATAACATGACTCTGAAATAATCCTTAAACCGAGGTACTAAAATACTGATAACTGAATAACTGATAATTGTATGCTATGGTCAAGCAAATCTGAAACTGAACTAAGTTACAGATCTGATTACTCGATTGAGACTTTGACTGAGATTGTATCTAATATGGTAACTGAGACTGCACTAGAACTGAATATTGGGTTCTGATAACTCTACCTACTGAGGTCGCATCTGGACTAAATTCTCCCACTATGTTCAATCCTACTCAAATCTCCGAAATGTATTTAGCCACTTACATATCAACATGACATTCAAGCCTATCTTCATAACTACAACCTCGTGCAAAACTAGCATGCAATAATCTTTTCTTAACATGAAACATTTACTCTCTTCCTTCTAAGCAACTAATCATTGCTACGTCATTTCTTAAGGAGATTGAAAGTTAAACATAAGGACCTGAAGCATGAATGGCACTATGTCAAACTTGACACTTAACAAAGGCTAGAGGAATAGGACATTAATATCCTAAATTTTATCAAGAAATCTAAAATAAGGATTTACATAGCGAAATTTGAATTTAGCTAATCATTAGAAGTATAGCATAAGTCATGGGAACTAAGCATACTGTAAAGCATGATATGAGTACATGAGTCATGAACTGCATGACCTGAGCTTGAAGTTTCTGTGTTCATAGAACATGATACGCAACACTTCATGATCTGGAACTCCTTATACTAGGAACTGTAAGCATGCATGATTTTCAATAATGTGCACAAATATGATCTACGATCGTAGGGATGACATGTAAGGCATGAGTAGATATCATGATAGCTGAAGTACAAACCTTTGCACCAAGGAAAGGACGGGTTAGGCATCATGCCTTCCCACTGGTTTTCTATACATACATATATTACTATTAAAATCTGAAAGCCTAACTTGGTTACTTGTTCTACCATCTCCCCCTTAGCTTAAATCCATTATTCTAAGTCTTTGAATAACTTAATAAACTCTAAACTAAACTGAAACCACGTTACTCTAGAGTCTGAGATACAACAATACTTATAAACACTCAACTCATTCTGAAGGACTATACCTGATAATGTAAGTCCACTGCTAGTACTTTCTTTTGATACATAATTCTTAGCCTTTTCTTACCCCAACAATCATCATGTAGCAACCTTAACACTAACTAACTTAGAATTATCTACTTTTCTTTCTACTAGTTTAATCTAGAGATTCAAACTTAAATCAACTGAAACTGAGGTACGACCCTTTCATCCAAAGATTGGTCCCTTAGGAAACTTAAACGGGACGACTCTATTACTGAAATCAACTGAAGGTATTTTTCTGAAATACTATAATTGAGCAATTACTGTATACTCATTTGGGTAGAATAGATCTACCTACTGGGGGAGGCACTAAGAAAAGTTCTATTGAGATTTCTAATCTGACTTGAAAGTTGACTGCTATGTAAAAAGTTACAAAAGATAGAGAAGCTCCCGGATCTAACAAGGCATATACATGTAAATGGAAGATCTGTAATGTACAAGTGACCACATTAGGAGAACTTTCCTGATATTATCATGCCTGAAGTGCTTGAAGCCTATTTGGGCGCTGCCCGCTGGTGGTACTGGAAGTGGAACCCTATTGATTTGGCAACCAGACTGAGATGAAGGACGACCGGATTGACTCTGTTGGCATAAATCCTTTCCCCTTTGAGCCATTACTCTACACCCCCGCATCTTGTGGCCTGGCTTACCGCATCTAAAATATACATCACTGCCAACTCTAAATACTCTCTTATGCTTCTTACTATATTGTTCGCAAATTGGATTAGTACGACCACCCTTTTCCCTACCTTGCGACATAGAGCTTGATGCCTCATTTCGACTGTCATTCTTAAACTTAAGCACTGGCGCCCTGACTGAAGGTAGAATTGGGGCTGAGAATCTCTGATAAGATTGGGAGTGGTTACTACCCCCTGATCTTGGTTTAGAGTTATTTTTTCTAGCCCTCTTATTCTTCCTACGTTCCCCTCCCTCACCCTGGGCAAGTCAATAAACTAGATAGGAAAATAGTCTGTAAATTATTTTGAGGAACCACTGAATAAGCCAAAGCATTGAACGAAGCTCTGAATTTAGTGTGAGAGACATGCTCATTCAGGGGATCTGCCTGAATGGGTGGAGGAGCCGACCAATTTTCACCTCTTCTTCCATTAGCTTTTTTGGGAGGCATGTTCTAGAAGCATAAAGAAGCAATGAATTAGAGTGAGAGTTTAACTCGTGCTCATGCTCACGCACACGATATGAAGACTAAAAAAAAGAAAACTTTTTCCTAAAACATCTTATAGTTTCCTAAAATATCTTATAGACTCCTGTCCATAAGTGTGGCACGCTACACACCCATGCACAAGACTCTACTAGATGCAACTTTCAAACTTTTGAGGACTTTTTTAAACCTTAGACTCTGATACCAAGTTTGTAATGCCCCGAGTCTATACCCCGAACACTACACAATGTTCATAATCCCAAAGGACTACAAGCTAACCAATGACTGGTACCCACTGCTAGAACTGAATAATAATACTGTAATTATGTGGAAATTTGGTGGAAACTTGCCACAAGGTTCAAGCTGAAAGTAAGTACTGAATACTGATACATCTGTCTGAAATACTCTAGTTTGAAAAGACTCCACTATCTTAACATGAAATATTTACTGTCTCCCTTCTAAGCAAATACTCATTGCTACATCATTTCATAAGAAGAGTTCATTGAAGGTTCAAACATGAGGACCTAAAGCATGAATGGCACTATACCGAACTTGACACTTAATTGAGGCCTGAGGAATAGGAAATCAACTTCCTGGTTTTTATCAAGAAGTCTAAAATGAGGATTTACATGACGAAATCTGAACTTAGCTGATCATTAGGAGTATAGCATAAGTCATGGGAATTGAGCATACTGTAAGACATGATATGAGTACATGAGTCATGAACTACATGACCTGAGTTTGGAGTTGCTGAGTTCATGAAATATGATGCGCAACACTATGTGATTAGGAACTCCTTATACTAGGAACTATACGCATGCATGATTTTTGATGATGTGCACAAATACGGTCTATGATCATAGAGAAGACATGAAAGGATGAGTAGATATCGTGATAGTTGAAGTACAAAACTTTGCACCGAGGTAAGGACGGGTTAAGCATCATGCCTTCCCACTTCTTTTATACACACATAGACATAACTATTAAAATCTAAAAGCCTAACTTGTTTACTTGTTCTACCATCTTTATTCTAAGTCTGTGAATAACTTAATAAACTCTAAACCAAACTGAAACCACGTTACTCTAGAGTCTGAGATATAACAACACTCATAATCACTCAATTCATTTAGAAGGACTATACATATGGGTGTCAAGTGGGACGGGCCGGATCAACCCAGAACCGACCCATTAATTTTAATCAATTTGTGGGATGGGCTGGTTCCGGGCCTGGTTAAGTGGGCCGGTCCGATTTTGGGTCCAATAATAATTTTTTAAAAAACAACCCTGAACCAGCCCACTTAGCCCAACCCGGTCAAACCGACCTAAACCCGATCAAACCCGGTTAAAAATCAGGTCAAAACTGGTCAAAATACAAAAAAAAAGAGTTTTTTACTAATATACACTATATATACCCACCTATATACTTTTTAATTACGTTACACAATATCTATATACACTATATATATAGTATATACTACATTAGAATTTAAAAAATATATACACATATAAACAATTACACATATATACATAACATTCAATATATACGACTAAACATGCTACTTTAAATAAAACATATAACACAACATGTATATATATTTTAATATATATATATATATATATATATATATATATACTTATGTACTAATTTATAAAACATATACACATGTGACATGTATACGTTAAATATATACGTCTATAGAAGATATATACACACACATATATATATATACCATTCAATATATGTACTACTTTAAATATACTACAATATATATACACTACAACATTTATATATATAGTTATATACTAATTTATAAAACATATACACATGTATACATTAAATATATACGTCTATAGAATTTATATACACAAATATATATACCATTCAATACATGTACTACTTTAAATAAAACATATACTACAATATACATACACTAAAATATTTATATATATAGTTATATACAAATTTATAAAACATATACACATGTACACATTAAATATATACGAAGATATATTCACATATATACGCACCATTCAATATATATGTACTACTTTAAATAAAAAATACGACAACATATATATAGTACAATATATATATATATATACATATATATATATACATATATATATATAGTTATATACTAATTTATAAAATATATACACATCTATACGTTAAATATATACGTCTATAGAAGATGTATACACATATATACATATCATTCAATATAGATACATACTACTTTACATACAATATAGTACAATATATATACTACAATATATACACACACTATATATATAGTTATATACTAATTTATAAAACGTTAAATATATACGTCTATAGAAGATATATACACACATATATATATATATACCATTCAATATATGTACTACTTTAAATAAAACATATACTACAATATATATACACTACAATATATATATATATATACATATATATATATATATATAGTTATATATTAATTTATAAAAAATATACACATGTATACACTAAATATATACGTCTATAGAAGATATATATACACACACACACACACACACACATATATATATATATATATACCATTCATATATATACTACTTTAAATAAAACATATACTACAATACATATACATTACAATATTTATATATACAGTTATATACTAATTTATAAAACATATACACATTTATACATTAAATATATACGTCTATAGAAGATATATACACATATATATGCACCATTCAATATATATGTTATACTTTAAATAAAACATACTACAATATATATACTACAATATATATAATATAGTTATATACAAATTTATAAAACATATACACATGTATACGTTAAATATATATGTCTATAGAAGATATATACACATATATACGGATCATTCAATATATATGTATTACTTTAAATAAAAAATACTACAATATATATATATACTACAATATATATTTATGTATATATATAGTTATATATTAATTTATAAAACTTGTATACATGTATACACTAAATATATACGTCTATAGAAGATATATACACACACATATATATACCATTCAATATATATACTACTTTAAATAAAACATATACTACAATATATATACACTACAATATGTATATATATAGTTATATACTAATTTATAAAACATATTCACATGTATACACTAAATATATACGTCTATAAAAGATACATACGCATATATATATATATATATATATATATATACCATTCAATATATATACTACTTTAAATAAAACATATACTACAATATATATACACTACAATTTATATATAGTTATATACTAATTTATAAAAGATATACACATTTATACATTAAATATATACGTCTATAGAAGATATATACATATATATACACACCATTCAATATATATGTACTACTTTAAATAAAATATACTACAATATATATATGCTACAATATATATATATATACATACACACACACACACACATATATATAGTTATATACTAATTTATAAAACATATACACATGTATACGTTAAATATATATGTTTATAGAAGATATATTCACACATATATTTATATATATATCATTCAATATATATGTGCTACTTTAAATAAAATATACTATAATACACACACACTATATATATAGTTATATACTAATTTAGAAAATATATCCACATGTATACGTTAAATATATACTATTTTGGAAAATATTTACACATATATACACTATTTTAAATTAAACATATGCTACTTAATATAATAAATTAATAATAGTATTGTACTTAATAGTAAATTAATAATATATTAAAACTAAGTTGTTAATTTAAACTAGAATTTAATTTTAAATCATTAAATAGAAAAAATTACAAAGTAAGGACTAAGGAATGAATGAATGTTGAATTTTATTTATTGCAAAATGATCCAAAATTTATAATTTACATGAATGAAAAATCTATAAATTTGCATCATTTTCTCCAACTCATTCATGTTAATATTATCGAAAACTTGCATAGGATAGTCAAAGTCAACAAGGGAAAAACCATACATTGGACTTGATTTTGCTGAGTTCTCCCGTGAAGTCATAATTTCTTCAAGTCTCTGCTCGTTATTCGGCTTCTCTTCCATTCCTTGATTTCTTTGTTCGACTCTAATCTTATCTCTGAGGCAAATGAGAACATTCATTGCATTGCTTCCAATGAATGTCGGCTGTCTCCAAGTTGCTGTCGTCCTTAACTAAAAGTGCTCTCCGATGCAATGGTTGACATTGGAACATTCAAGATATCTCTAGCTAATCTTGAAAGCATAGGATATTGTGTTTCATTACTCCTCTACCAATCAAATGCGTTGATCCGTCGTCTGCGATCCTCTAGCGGCGATCGAAGATAATACTTATGCTCTTCTTGATAAGTTGATGTGTAAGCTCCCTCCTGGACACTGTTCCAATAATTTAAATCATAAAAGTGATCAAGAAAATACTATGTGCTATACTTTTAGAAGATGATGGCTCCTCGGAGGATGAGGAGCGACAATTGGAGTGATATTTGTAGGTATGACTAAATCAACTAAATCAGCATAGTGATTATATAATTTATCTATGTATTCATTCGCATCACCCATAGCCGTTCACAAATTAGGTTGTACTTGTTGAGAATCATTGTTAATATTTATCTCTAAATTAGAATATATAAGAGTACTAAAGTGGCACATAGTATTATATTTCATACAAGGATTTAGCATAGCACCAACCAAGTAAATAGGGGGAATCGAAAAAAAAAATATTTTTAAATTTAGCAAACATGGAACTAACAACATCTTTGTAACCTCCTTTCTTTTTATATTCTTTGAGCAAATTAGAAATATCGGCTATATATGCGAAAATATTACAAACAGTAGGACCATAAGCACCAAAAAATTCAACTGTAGCTATATAATTTTTTTTCAAAAACATAACAAGATCATTAATTACAACCCAATCAGAATCATGTAACATGCAATCAACAAAATCAGCAAATGAACCACAATATTGGTTAAAAGATAGTGTAATAGGAACTCTATATATATAATAAGCTTTTAAAAAATCATACGTAGCATTTCATGTAGTATCACATTCTTCAGGCATCAATATCGGTGCAAGTCCATTTTGTTCACATTTAAGTTTAAAGTCTCTAATTCTATTTCTACGATTATTTTCTTGAATAAAACCAATGGCAAGCCGAATTTTTTCAATATAAAACACAAAAAACTCAAGACCATCTCTTACAATTAAATTATATATATGACATGCATACTTAATATGAAAAATTTTAGGTAATGGCGGAGATAGCTTAGATTTTAATTTCGTTATAGAAGTCTTGTGGTTAGAAGCATTATCAAAAGAAATATATAAAATTTTATCTTCGATACCATAAAATTCTGCAACTTTAGTAATCGAATCAGCAATAAAATTTTCAGTATGTTTACGATCTTCATCATATAAAAAAGTAAGAATACGTTTTTGCATAACAAAACTACTATCTATCCAGTGAAAAATAATAGTTAAATAATTATTTTTATTTACAGCATGCCCAAGATCAGAAGTTAGGGACCTTTTATATTGAATATTTTTTAACAATATTGATAAATAAAAATAATATTGTGAATGAAGTCTAAAAATATCGGTCCGACAAGTACTTCTAGGAATACCATAAAACATAGGACTATAAATCGCTTGAATATAATGAATAAAGGCATCAGAAGAATGAAAAATAAAAGGCAAACAACCCACGACTATCATTTTAGCTATTTCTTCCCGGTCCCTCAATTTATTATACTTTTTCATTACATGGCCGGTTGTTAGGTCCATTCTAGTTTGTGTGGGCCCACCAACAGCCTCACCATCTTGTGCAATTTTTAACTCTCTTTCATGAACATTACCTACATGTCTCATTAATGTACCCGTATCCCCTTGCTTGCCTCTGCTTTTATGCTTATATATTTGTTGATAAATATTGCATTGCACCTCAGTATTTGATATACTTTCAAAAGATTGCCATGTAATGCTAGTTGTTTTTTGAGCTCTTGGGGCACGGGGAGGACGGGGAGGGAGATTAACCGATTTAGATCTAATGTTAGCATTTTCTACTGTGGGTGTCTCACCAATATTTTCATCATCTTCATCTAAATTAACCGCATCTACCTTATTTTTTTTATTCTATACTGTAATTTTTCTAAGCTTTTACATAATCCATATCTTGGGCACCTACACCTAAAGCTACACCTACTTCTTCCTCAAAAGGTTGACTAAGTGGTATCAGAGGCACATGGGTATATCTACAACTTGAAGTACCTCTACCGCTAGTAATTCGCTTTTTACTACCACTACCACATTCGGGACAAAATTTTTTAATACCTTTGGTGGCGAGGTTTCTTAATTTATTTATAATATAAATTAAACTAAAAAAATTCAAAAAATACAAATATAATAAAATTAACTATTCAATATTTAATACACAAATTAAAAATTAAATGTAAGAGATGGAATGACAATACCAAATTTTAGAAGTATACGAAGGTTGCAACTTTAGAAACTTTCACTCGTACTTTGTAATCGCAAAATTAAAAAATTAAAGTGAGAAATTTAGGAAATTAAATATATAGAATGTTTGAGAATTGAGATTTGAGAGAATGAACAATTGTGTGGAAAATGATTTGTAAGTGTAGGGTATTTATAAAAACTTTTTTGGGGTTAAAAAATAATTTTAAATGTAATTTTTTTTTAATAAAAAAAACCAAACTAGCCGGTTGGACCCCAAAAAAACTATATAGCCATTGGGCCAATGGCTAGTTTAGTCCAATCTCTAATTCTTTTTTTTTAAAATAAAATTAACCAGGCGGATTCCAGGCTGGTTAATCAGCGGGCCATGATCGGGCTTGGTCTGAGCTGGGTTAACCGGGTCCAACCATAAAAATAAACTGGCTCAAGACCCGGTACCCTACAGCTCATGGGCTGACTGGGTTAGGTCAAATCGGGTAGGTTTTTGTAAGTGGGCCGACCTAGGCTGGTCATTCCGACCCATTTGACAGGTATAACTATACCTGATAATGTAAGGTCCACTGCTAGTACTTTCTTTTGATACATAATTATTAGCTTTCTATTGCCCCAACAATCATCATGTAGAAACCTCAACACTGACTAACTTAGAATTCTCTACTCTTTTTTCTACTAGTTTAATCTAGAGATTCAAACTTAAATCAACTGAAACTGAGGTGCTACCCCTTTATCCAAAGATTGATCCCTCAGGGAAAAGAAATGGGATGACTCTATTACTGAAATCAACTGAAGGTATTTTTCTAAAATACTATAATCGAGCAATTTCTGTATACTCGTCTGGCTGGAATAGATCTACCTATTAGGGGAGGCACTAAGAAAAGTTCTGTTAAGATTTCTAAACTGTCTTAAAAGTTGACTGCTATGGAAGGAGTTACAAAAGACAGAGAATCTCCCAGATTTAATAAGGAATATACATATAAATGAAAGATCTGTAATGTACAAGTGACCACATCTGGAGAAATTTCCTGATCTTATCAAGAATGAAGTGCATAAAGTCTATTTGGCCTCTGCCCATTGGTGGTACTAAAAGTGGCACCCTACTGATTTGGGCAACCAGACTGAGCTGAAGGATGGTCGGACTGACCCTGTTGGCATAAATCCTTTCCCCTCTGAGGCATTACTCTACACTCCCGCATCTTGGTTTACCACATCTAAAACATGCATCATTGCCAGCTCTAAACACTCCCTTGTGGTTCTTACCACATTCTTCACAAAGTGGATTAGTACTACCACCCTTTCCCCTACTTTGCGACTTAGAGCCTGATGCCCCATTTTGATTTTTATTCTTATACTTAAGCACTGGCACCCTGATTGAAGGCGAAAATGGGGATGAGAATCTCTGACAAAATTAGGAACGGTAAATACTCCCTGATCTTGGCTAAGAATTATTGTTCTAGCCCTCTTATTCTTCCTACGCTCCTCTCTCACCTTACTGAGGGCAAGTCAATAACCTAGATAGGACAACAGTCTAAAATTATTCTGAGCAACTACTGAATAAGCAAAAATAGTGAAAGCAACTCTAAATTCAGTGTGAGAGACATGCTTATTCAGGGGATCTACCTAAACAGGTGGAGAAGCCAATCGGTTTTCATCTCTTCTTCCATTAGCTTTTCTGGAAGTATAAGGAAGAGATGAATTAGATTGAGAGTTTAAATAAAGCTCATGCTCACTCGCACAACATGAATACTGAAAGAAAGGAAATATTTTCCTAAAATATGTTATAGACTCCAATCCATAAGTGTGGCATGCTACACACCAATGAATAAGAATCTACTAGATGTAGCTTTCAGACTTCCTAGGACTCTATTGAAACTTAGGCTTTGATACCAAGATTGTAATGCCCTGAGTCTCTACCCTGAACACTACACAGTGCTCATAATCCTAAAGGACCACAAGCTAACCCATGACTGGTACCCACTATAATAACTAAATAATAATACTATAATTATTCAAATATTAGGTGGAAACTGGTCAGAAGGTTCAAATAGAAAGTAAATACTGAATACTAAAAACAGAATACTGATACATCTGTCTGAAATACTTAGTCTGAAAAGCCTCCACTAGCTGAACAAGGAGTTAATGGGATAGTCCCCAATTAACTTCGATTACTAAAATAAACTGAGCACTAAAGTATTGAAATAATAAGTCTGGTGTTGAACTATGAGGACTCACCACTATGTCTGCTGCTGATAAATCAGGCTGCTAAGTATGATCGGGAGCCCATGCATCTGAACTTATGATATATGACATCATAGCACAAAATAAAGGTATGCTTCAGTACTTTGAATGTACTGGTATTCTAAGTGAGGTAGGCTAAGATGCATGGGTTCATATGGATGAGTAATACTGACTGAATAACATGAGTATAACTGAATGAGAGTACATGCATGAATACGTAAGTTGTAACCGAGGTCATAATAACACTGGATACTAAGTTTTGAATTACTTATTTACTGATATTTGAGTCTACTAATACTGTATAACTAATAGCTGAATGACTATATCTGACAGTCCTAATTCTTTGGAATGTTACTAAGTTCCATACTAAACTGAGTGACTTTATTTGAAAGTCCTGATTTTTGTAGAACTGAGCTGAGTTGTATTCTAAAGACTAAAATTAAGACTGTGGGAGGTAGTCATCTGACCGACATGCCCCTTTCTTAATGGATTGGGGTCCAACCTATAACCTCAATTGGAAGGTTGTTAGTACCGTACCATGGGTAAAGATAAGCTAAGTCACCCTCATCTAGAAGGTGCTCCGAATGAGAACAGTGGTACCCTCAACTGGTAGGTAGGACACCTCATCAACCGTCAACTGGCAGGTTAATGTCTCAACCCATACTAGCTACGTAGTTCTGGAACACAAGGACTGCTTCTTAGGATCACACCCTCTACTGGCAGGTGAGTCCCTATCCTTTGGTTCACTCGGTGCTGAATCCTACTCCCAACTAAATAGATACTGAACTGATTCCTAGTTTATGCTAGGCTTGACTGAACTGTTATTAATTATACTGTCTAACTAAACTAAACTGATTTCACTGAGTTTCGTTGACTGATGGAGTACTACTGAATTCTGTTAACTGACTTAATTTATTGAGGTCTAAACTGAATATAGAACTGGACTGGACTGATACTGAGTCTACTGAGTTTTTCCTGGGTTAATACTGATCATGACATGACTGAGATTATTCTGTAACTGACACTGACTCTAGGTAAATAGTTAAATTGTCGGGTATTAAATACCCCCAAGACTTGATAGCATGAAAAGTAAAGAATCACATGACCTTGCATAACATAGAAACCCACACTTGTTCATAATTCATCTATTGATGCATTTTATCACACACTTGAATAGGATGAACTAGTATACATGCTAACATGATATAATCTCACTATTTAATTCACTTGAACAACTCATCAAACACTTGGAAGGCATTGTATATGCACATAGTACTAATCAACACATGAGCATCATAATCCCAAGGCTTTAACATGAATTTATATGGTACTACATACATAGTAATTGTTTTTACATAAATCTTGGACTTAATCAGGGAATAAAAACCCAATCCGCATTATAATCATGAATACAATTGAGTCCAAATAATGGAAATCATGAAATCAATTTACTTAAAATTTAAAAGAGTTTCTTGGACTCCAAGGGTGGAAAGGACCCTTGGATGAACACTTGACATGCCTTAAAGCTTGAATTCTGAAAGATTGATGGATTTCCTTGGAACTTGGATTCTTGAATATAATGAACTTGGGTTTGTTCTTGATATATTCTAGATAGAATGAGTAAATTTTGCCTTTTAAATGGATCAATTACATGTTTTGAGGGCTGATATAATATGGTAAAAGACCCATTTTCCCCTTTAGATGCGGGTTTTAATTATTGAAAACTGGAATAGCGAAGCGCAGGCCGATGCACCGAGTCATTGGCATCAATACGATGGCCAACGCACCACGTCGAGTCCACGTTGATTCATTGGAATTTACACTGGTAAGTGGAGGAAAATATTCATCGATGCGATGGGCGACATGGCTCATTGAGATTGCATTGATCCACTGGTTTGGGGTTTTAAACGAAGTCTGAAAAATCCAAAACTTGTCCAAGAATACCTACTGGCATTCTTGATCATGATTCTACCTAAAAATCATCACTTTAAGGTCGTGATGGTTGTGAAATAGAGTGTCCAACCTACAAAGGCTAAAATAACACTACGTCTGAAAACTTATCTAAAATTTTCTAAGTCTAGGACCCTTGAACAAGCTTTAACAGACTAAGTTAAGCTTACAATTTTGCGGGGTCGTACATATATGATATGTTATGAGTTTTTTTTGCAGGAAAATAGGGTTCAAAGAAAAGAATGAGAAAAAGAGATGCAGAGTAGCTGAAATAGCTACCCACGAGTCAACCTATGGCTCATAGGTAATACCTATAATCCTTGAGTACCCTTCATAGGTTAAGTTCTCCAAATAGATGACTGGTTTTGATTTCCACTAGCCTACCTATGAGTCATAGGTAGGTTACATTTATGAGTTGAAGATATGAAAAGTTACAAGCTTTTATGATTTCCATGACCCAAGGTACGATTCATGGATTGTACCCACACCTCAATCCATAAATCATAAGTTGATGCCAACTTTAGATTCCCACACTATTTAGGATAGGATTTCTTTGGTATTTATAAATACCTACTTGATGTTTTATTATCATTTTATGTACTTTATACACTTTTGAAATTATTTTAAGTTTTTACAAATATTATTGATCTTGGAATTATTGTTCTTCGTTTTTAGGGTATATAATTAATTTGAGATTTTGTGTTTTCTTTCTTATTCTTCGTAAGATCATCATTATGCTTTTATGCATGAAATATATTATATGTTCTTACAATAATGAGTAGCTAAATCCCATAGCTAGTGTTGTGGTAACCCTGATAAAGTAACAAAGCAGTCTAAGTGCAAAGTCATTATAGAACAGTGTTCTTTCATACAGTGGAATTTTATTCACTATGATTGCTTCTTAATGGTTATAACTATTTGGACTTTGTCTGTATTTTATACTTGCTCAAGAGAGAGGTAGAGATTAGAAAAAGGAGATCACAATAGTAATTTGAAGCTATCAACCTTTATCTAATTAACTAGATACCAAGAGGAGATAATTAATCAGATATCATAAAACAAGGGTTAGAAGTGAGAAACTTTGAGGCCGAGAGAAGATGAGTGAAGTCCACCCAAACCAAGTTTTAAAGACATTTAAGTGATATATAACTTTTTAGAATTTGCATATAAGGCATTGAGATAGTTTGACCAGCATAAACAACTTGTAGATTTATGAATTCAAGGGGAACACCATCCTAGTGATCGACTCATATTAATAACAACTCTAATTACCCATCATTGTTACTATTACTCTTATTGTTAATAAAACCCCCTTTTTACTTTATGCACTTTACAATTACATTAGCAAGTTCTTGATAGATTTTTTACCTATTCCTCATAGGATCGACCCTAACCTAGTTGGGGTCTATATTTGACTAGTGAATGCTTTATACTTTCTTGGATATGTAATTTGAGCGACATCAAATATTGGAACCGTGGCTGGGAATATGGTTACGAATTAATTTATTGAGGTTTTTTAAGTTGTTGGTTTTGTTTGTTGATTTCTATTTTTCTACAATTTCTAGGGCATATGGTGGTGTATACCCAGTATTCAGAGTCAAGGAAATCATATAACTTCATTGGATCTTGAGCTAGAATAAACCCTACGATAGAATTATAAGATAGAGATAGAAAAAGTTATAATTAAAGAGTCCTAAACGAATGGGTTCATGATGACCCGACATCATTGAATTGGCCACCTCCACACAATGATCATGAAACTGTGGTTTAGGTCACTACTTATTTATTGGTTAAAGAAAATGCTATGCATAAAGATGCCCATCATTCATCTCTGCAGGAAAAGGGTAGATTAAATGATAAATGTCGATAAGTATTTGACACAGATCAAATTAGAAAAATAGAGTTCAGTTGCTAATGCTTTAGTATCTACCATTTTATAATATGCAGAAGAAGATTTGGGGTGTGTTGAACTAATTGAGACAAGCGCAATTATTCCTCCAAAATTTTCGCAAGGGACAAAATTTTGTATTATAAAAACAATGATCCAATCACTAAATTTGAAGGGGGTGTTTGCTGGTTTTCCTACTGATGATTAAAACATACACCTTATGACCTTTATAGGGATTTTTACATCATACAATCAGCCTAGGGTGTGTGAGGAAGCTATACAACTATGGTTGTTCCTGATGTGCTATAGAAATATAGCACTTTCGATGCTTACAACTATGAAAACAGGCAAGTTTTTGAGGTTTTTTTGTTAGATATGATGAGTGTTTTACAAGAAACTAGATTTTGGATGCTAATTTCATGAAAAAAGTAAAAATATGTTTTTGGAAACTTATGTGAGCAATAATAGGTATTCGTGACACTTTTCAAATTGTTCGTGACCAAAACATAAGTTGGAATTGGAGAAGAGCTGAAAATATAACTTTTGGCACTTACTAAGTAACATGCAGACTGGATATTGTACATGTGGACAGTATGTGTAAGAAGTACAAAATCTCAAGAACTAACCTGCAGGAAATTTTGGTTTGAGCATATTCGGTCACAAAATACGCCCAGCCTGTAGGCTGCATGTACCACTGCGCCCAAGGCTAGGCTGCATGTGGTGACTACATGTAGCCACTGATGTTTTCTTCTCCTATTTCTCTTGAGATTTGGTTTAGGGTTTTCTCATGTAATATATATATATCCCTAATGTGTTTTAAAGTAGAAAAAGTGAACTGTTTATACTTACAAATATATTTTGATTTTGAAATTTGATTTTGGTCTTGGAATTCTGTTGTATTGATTTCAGTTGATTGTTTTAGTTATGATTTAGGGTTTTCAATTTTGATTATTTTAATTTTATCTTATTTCTTTCAATCATAAATTTTGTTGATTACTTTACAAGCATGAGCGACTGAAAACCCTTAGCTAGGGTTTTGGAGATCTTGACGGATTGACGAAGTAGGGGAATTGCTATTGTTGTTTTTAACTGATAACCATGCATTCATTGTATTATATTAAATTTTATAGTTTTCTTAATAGGTGCACATGTTAGGATCCCGCCTATACTGTTGCTACTTACTCCAAAAGAGGAGTAGTGACTAGGAAGAGATAATGAAAATAATAATTTGGAGTTTAACTGTCGATCCATGCTACTAGGTATTATCTAACTAAGATGGTTAGATTTCATATGATAATTAGAGAATCAAAAAGTATAGTTAACTTGGATCAAGATAATGGTTTATAAGGCAACATCTTGAAACTCAAAAAGTAATAGGTAAAATCCTTCACTTTATCTAAAAAACTGTAGAAGGTACATAACTTATTTATTCTACATGTAATGTATCGGGTTGGTTAAGAAAAGCATGATAAGCGTATAGAGTTGCAAAGTTAGGGGGAACATAATCCTAGTGTTCACTTACGACCGATTACAACCGAAGTTGATTATTTTTTCTAGTTTGATATTGATACTCAAAACCCCCTATTCACTTTTCCAGTTTTGCCCATTGATTAAAATAGTATAGAGTCACAATTCCATGTATTCCCTTTGTATTCAAACCTAACCATTGTTGGTTTACTATATTTGGCAATGACCGTATCATCTTCAAAGTGGAGGTGTAGCTGGGACGTCACTAAATTTTGGCATTATTTCCTAGGAGTACGGTGTTGATTTGTGAATTAAAGTTGTTGCAGTTTTTGGGTTTTTATTTTTTTATTCTTAGTTTGGTATGCACCGGTGTATGCCTAACACACTAAGTAGAAGAAATCCCTTACTCCCAAAATTAGTATCCAAAAGGATCCTATAAACACATAGTACGATGGTGGAACAGAAAAGAGATGATATTCCTGAAGGGGTTTGTGATATTGTGCCTCCCACTCCTCCCGAAGGATATCAGTATATTATTGATCGATAGACTGGTGAGCTTTTATCTCAAGATAAAAATGAGAGAAGTACAATAAAAAAAGCTAAACGGGTAGCTAGGAAGGCAGAGCTTGCTGAGCAAAGACAAGAGAAGACCGTCAAACAGCACTCGGTGGAAATTAGAACAGAGCTAGAGGTGCTCGTGTTTAAGTTATTATAGAATATCAATATATGCAGCCATATACGGATGATAAAAAATATTTGGGACATGTTGAGCTGGCAAAGACTTGAGCCATTATCCCTCTTCTTTTACCCTAAGCATCAAGTTTAACATAACGAGCTCAATGATCCAGCTCTTAAATTTGAAGGGTGTATTTGAGGGTTTTTCTTTAGATGATGCAAATATGAACCTTACAAATTTTATTGATATCTACAGTTCATACACCATTCCAGGGGTGAATCAAAAAGTGCTTAGACTGAGTTTGTCCCCCTTCTCACTTATTGGAGAAGAATCTTTATGGTTAGGGGAACTTTTAAGAGGATCTATCACTACATTAAATAGTTGCGCAAGAAATTCTTTAAACAGTTCTTTCCCACATCCAGGATGTTGTATCTTAGCGATGAGATCTACAATTTTAGGGAACTACAGTCAGAATCTATGTATGAGGCATGGTTTAGGTTTAAGAAGTAGCTGAGTATAGTGCCCAACCATCGTATGCCAGGAACAAGATTATTGGTGATATTCTATAGTGCCTTGTCCATCAGATCCAGAGCCACTGTAGACATTATCTTTGGAGAATCTTTTATGAGACTAAGTTGGGAGGTAGCATCAGAGATGCTAAATTATATGATTTTGACTAACCAAGGGTGGCAAATTTAGGAGGCTGAGAGGGTATCTGGCACATATGCTATTGGTACCTCCTGCGACCAAAAAGAAGCTGATGATTCAATGAAGCAAGAGATTTTATTGCTAAGGAATGATCTTAGCTTACTTGTAAAGAAGTTTGTAGCTGCAAGTTTTAAGAAAGTGAACGCAGTAGGAGCACATGGGTCAGCTTCCAAAGCTTACGTGTCAGAATTAGAGGAGAAAGCAAACTATTTGGATCATTAATTGGCGGGTTTCCAATACCAAGGGTAAGGGAATCAAGGTCGGAACTACTTTGACAGATATAAAGACTGTAGTAGTGAGCGAGTTGGTTACTAGAGGAGGATGGATGACTACAGAGAGAAGGAATATTGGTACATTCCACCAGGCGATGCAGTATCAAGAATGTAAGAAATGTTGACTAAGTTGGTAAAGGGTCAACAAAATGACAAGATCAGCCTTAATGAGGTTAAGGCTGATATTTCATAATTGACCCAAAAGGTTGAATCCTATGCCATGGCTATTAAGCAATTGGAGCACCAGTTCTTGGAGATTTTTGCAACTCTGAACTAGAGGTAGACAAGAGCCCATCTGAGCAAAATTGTGCAAAATCTAAAAAACGACGGTCATGTCTTTGCCATTACCACAAGGAGTGGTATGAATACAATGGATTCTCTATTAGCTGCTGCAGAAGTGCTAAAGAATGATGAGACTGCTATTGAAGAGACATTTTTTGTGGAGTCAGATAAGGTAACATAAGGTGATGATGCAATTGGTAAGGAAAGAGGAAAGGTTTTTGTTGTTGAGCAAGAAATAAGATAAATTCTCATACCACCCCCACCTTTTTCTCAGCGACTGACGTAGAAACGAGAGGAAAAAAATTCAAGCAATTTATCTAAATACTGAAATAGTTGAGATAAAATATTCCTCTTCTCAAAGCGTTAGAGAATATGCCTATATATGTTAGGTTTACTAAGAAATTCATTACAAAGAAGAAAGGAGTGATGATAGAATATTTTGATGGCTTACTCCCCTGTAGAGCAGTCATTACTAGATCCCTGGCCTAGAAAAAGGGTGATCTTGGAGCATTCATATTAGCATGTATTACTGGGTCATCTTGATTGGACAAAGCCTTAAGTGACCTAGGATCCAACATAAATTTGATGCCGCTGGCTATATTAAAGCAATTGGGTTTGAACACTCCTGAATCAACTTCAATGCGACTATTGATGGATGATCACATAGTAAAGAGATGTATTACCCCAGATTTTTCTTTGAGTTGAGTTTCATCTTTAAAAAGAGGAAGGTCTGATTTCCCAAGTGACAAATATTTTAAATCATGTAGAATTTACCTAATATTGACTTTTTGTCATGTAGAGAATTGAGTTAGCTTTCCAATAATACAAATTTCGTCCAAATGCGATACTGGGGTGAGAAGTTAAGGCCATTTTATTAAGAGTTGTTAGAATCACCCAGGTGCGATAGATAGGTTGACGGACTATCGAGTTTGCGAAGGAACATTGCTCGGACCATCACAACCAATGCAGTGACTCCCTCTTCTGTCCTAAGTGCGATGGCCAAGATGACAGGCCATCAAGGTAGAGACAAAAAGTCACTAGGACCATCGCAACTAAGGTAGTGTAGCCTTTTACTGACCAACGTGTGATGGATGATACGATGGACCATCAGACTAGTGATGGACTATCACTCCGACCATCACAAATCCCGTTAGTATTTTTAATTCATTTTTAAAAAGGATCATTTGGGTATTTTCCCTTTTAATACCCTGATATATTCAAAATGAAGCATATGACTTCATTATCCCCCAAAACATCCAAGAGCTAGGGCTTTTTCCTTAAGAGCAAATCCAAAACCCTTCTCCAAGAAATTCAAGAACTCACCATAGATTTTATAAATTGAGTTGAGGTTTGAGTTCTCCAAGTCCAAGGCTTCAAGAACCCTCTCTCAAAGAGTAAAAAAGAAGAGTTTCAAGCAATTTTGTTCATCTAGTTTCACAATCTAAGGTATGTGGGGTTTGAACAAGGACAATTCTTTCATCCTTGTGCCCAAAACTTGTTTTAAAGTACAAAGATATATGACTTTATGAGTTCTCCTATGAATTCGAAGTGTCGGTTCATACCCAATATTACTATGCATAAGATTTTGAGATTTTCCAATGTTCTAGAAATTGAAGTACATGAGTATATTGAGATTTTGAGACAAATTGCTGTAAATTCCAGATTTCTATATGATTTATGAGTCCATATGATATCTAGTATGAATTTTGATGAGTGTTAACTTGAGATTTTATTATGGGTCATTAAACCCTACTTGAGATTCAGTTTTTATGAACTTTTGTGCTATAAGAACCCATGATTTGCGTATTTTGAGATCATCGAGAAAGTTTTGACCTTAATGGTCATAGTATCTCTGAAATCCACTTTACCAAATGAGACTACAGATTTTGTAGTTGGGTTCTTATGAACCATGAGATTATTTTAAAGTGGATTTCCATGACATGAGCGTAGCTAACTAAAGGGAGTAGTATTTAGCATCGAGTTGGGTAAGTTACTGTGATTTCATACCCCAGAACTATGTGACACCATAGGATTGAGATTTATGGTCCCAAGTCCAAGATAAGTGATCATTAAGTTGAGGTTATACTCCCTGACAAGAGTATGACGCCTCTCCCCAACGTTAGGTTTCTTCCTTAGGAAGACAAGACGTTGGACTCCATGTAGCTCGCATGGTTTATGTCAGTTAAGAGAACCTCCCTTGAGATATAATATTTTCCCTAAAGCTTTAGGATAAGTTATTTTTTTCCTTAATAGTAAGATTTTCAAAATAGTTTCTTGAAGTCAAATTTTCCCAAGAAAGTAGTTTTCTCTACTAGTAAGAGTTATAGAATTTTGAGTTCCAAGTGTCTTGAGTTTAATAAAGTTCTAAGTTCTTGAGCATTAAATAAGATTTACTCTCCATGAGATATATGCATGAGTTTGAAAGTATTGTTTAAAGATTTCTTTAGTCTATGAGTAATGAGAATAAGAGAAGAGTTTATTTTTTTAAAGTTATGTATAATGACTTACAAGATTTGTATTTCATGCTTTACTATTCATGATTCATATGAGTTATATTTCAGATTTATTCAAGCCATATGAGTCATTCATATTTGTATGCACAAATTGATTAAAGAGCATGGATATTGTTTTATGTACATGCACCCTCCATATACTCAGTACATTCCTAAGTGCTAATCCACATATATGTATATGTGCTACATTGTCTTATATTGTAGGTTCAGGTGCTCAGTCTAGCCTCGTCAGTGATTTTCAAGTACCTTTGTCTACATCTCAACAGTGGTGATTCATCATGGTTTGAGGACCTATCTTCAGACATTTCAGTATTATTAGTAGACATATTGTTTCTTTCAGTTTAGTTTGAGTTAGTTGGGGACCTGTCCCAATGGCTCTCTAGTTCATGAAGTAGCAAAGTCCTTATCTGACTAGCTGTCAGATTGCTAGTATATTGAGATTTTTAGTATTGTCGTCATTTGGACCAAGTATTTTCTTCATATTTCCTAGCATTTGATATGATAGTACCAGTGTTTTGTTATTCTCAAAATATGTTATTATAGTAACAGGCTCAAAGGTTTAGCTTAGGGCTACATATAGCCTTATACACCGTGTGACGCTCCGGGAATAGATTGTGGGGCACTACAAACTTAGTATCAAAGTTTAAGGAGTCCTAGGGAGTTTGATAAGCCGTGTTGAGTAGAGTCTTGATCATCGATGTCTATTGCACCACATCTATAAGAAAGAGGCTACGAGACATTTTAGGAAAAAGTTGTTTCTTTCTTTTAGATTCTATCATGCCTATAGTTGTCCCTCTCATCTAATAATTTGTTCTTTTCTATTTCAGAAAATACCTCCTCGAAGAGCGAACGCCCACAAAATCGATAATGAGCAACCCCAGCCTATTGATCCCTTGAATGAGATAGTGTCTCATACTAAGTTTTGAGTGGACTTTCAGGCATTAGACAAACAATCAACGCTAATATTTAGGCCAATAACCAAGCCACAGTTGCAAATCAGCAAGGAGGTGATTTAGCTGTTGCTAGGATTCATGATTTTATGTGGATGAATCTGCCAGAGTTTTATGGGTCTAAGGTAGGTGAGGACCCATAGTTATACCTTGAGGAGGTAAGAAAGATCACACAGGTGATGAATATTTCTGAGGAAGAAAGTGTTGAGCTGGCTTCTTATAGGTTGAAAGACATTGCTTATGACTGAGTTGTATTGTGAAGGAAGGGTAGGGGTAAGGGTATTGCTCCTATGACTTGGAAGGTATTCCAAGATGCATTCTTGGACAAGTTCTTTCTGCTTGAGATGAGGGAAGAAAAGATTGAGGAGTTTAAGAACTTAAGGAAAGGCTCCAGGACTTTTAAGGAGTACTGCTTAAAGTTCAACCAGTTGGCCAAGTATGCTTCTGATTTGATTTCTGACCTTTGAGCTAGTATTAGCAAATTCGTGATAGGTGTTTTTGGTTTTGTACTAAAAAAGTGTAGGATGGAAATGCTGAATAGGGATATGGATCTATCTAGGTTGATGATGCATGCATAGAAGATAGAGGCGAATAAAAAAGGGCGAGAGATAGAGTGAGGGGTAACAAGAGAACTAGATCGGAGTAGCATGAGTATAGTCAGGTTAGGTCCCATGGAGGGAACCGCCCACAGTTCCAAGTCATTCGTCTATAATAGGGCCTTTATCAGCTAGTGCTCTCATGCCTAGAGGCAGACATGAGTAATGGAATGGGTCTTCTATGTTTAGGTCACAGAACAATGTAAGTAACAGACCCTGCTATCCTCCTTGTGCTAAGTATGGTATAGATAATCCCCATGAGTGTTTAGTAGATCATAGGGGTTGTTTTAATTATGGAAGTCTGGACCACAAACTTAGAGATTGTCTACATGCTAGGCAGGGGAACAGAGATTCTATACCTCAAGCACAGACTACTAGTGCACCAGCTCTTCTACCTCATCCTGCCTCTATTTAGGGTACTTCATCTAGGACTATTGGTGGTCAGCTGCATAATAGATTTTATGCCTTACCATCCCATTAGAAGCAGGAGGACTCTCCTGATGTTGTTACTGGTATGCTCCATTTATTTTGCTTTGATGTTTATGCGTTGTTGGACCCCAGGTCAAGTTTCTCTTATATGATCCATTTAGTCGCTGTGAATTTTAAAATGAGTCCTGAAAAGATTCCTAAGCCTTTCCTAGTTTCTACACTAGTAGGGGAGTCAATTGTTGCTAAGCAAGTGTATAAATATTGTACTGTTATTATTCTTCATAGAGTCATATTTGCTGATTTGATAGAGTTAGACATGGTGGATTTTGACCTTATTCTGGGTATGGATTGGCTTCATTCTTGTTATGCATCTATAGACTGTCGTACTTGTGTGGTCAATTTTTAGTTTCATGATGAAACAATTTTTGAGTGGTCCGGGAGTTCAGTATCTCCCAAGAGTCATTTTATCTCCTATCTCAAGGCCAGAAAGATAATATCCAAAGGTTGTATTTATCACCTAGTTAGATTCAAAGACACTAAGTCTGAGGCTCCAAATATTTAGTCCGTCAGCATTGTTAATGAGTTTCCTAATGTTTTTCTAGAAGATCTCCTAGGGTACCTCCCAATAGAGAGATAGAATTAAGGATTGACCTTCTTCCCGACACTCAACCTATTTCTATTCTGCCATACCATATGGAACCTGCATATCTTAAGGAGTTGAAAGAGCAACTCAAATATCTTTTAGACAAAGGTTTCATAAGGCCGAGTATTTCTCCTTGGGGTGCACCTATTTTATTCGTGCGAAAGAAAGATGGTTCTTTGCGTATGTGCATTGACTATTGTCAGTTTAACAAGGTCATAGTAAAAAATAAGTATCTTCTTCCAAGAATTGATGACCTATTTGATCAGTTGCAAGGTGTAGATTATTTCTCTAAGATAGACCTTAGATCTGGGTATCATCAGCTTAAAGTGAGGGAATGTGATATTCCAAAGACTGCTTTTCGAACCTGCTATGGTCACTTTGAGTTTCTAGTAATGTCTTTCGGTCTAACCAATTCCCCAACAACCTTTATGGACCTCATGAATCGAGTGTTCAAGCAATATCTCGATATGTTTGTTATTGTTTTCATAGATGATATCCTTCTGTACTCTCATTCTGAGAATGACCATGTAGATCATCTTAAAATTGTCTTGCAAACTCTTATAGATCATCAGTTGTTCGCCAAATTAAACAAGTATGGATTTTGTCTAAGATCAGTAGCCTTTATGGGTCATATCATTTCAGTCGAAGGCATTAGAGTTGATCCCCAAACACAGAAACTGTAGGAAATTGGCCTAGACCTATTTCCTCATCTGACATTAGAATTTTCTTGGGTCTAGTGGGCTACTATCACCATTTTGTTTAAGGTTTCTCTTATGTTGCATCTCCCATGACCCGGTTTACCTAAAAGAAAGTTAAGTTCCAGTGGTCAGATTTCTATGAGAAGAGTTTTCAAGAGTTGAAGACTCGACTTACTTTAGCCCCTATATTGACTTTTCCTGATGGTACAGATGGTTTTATGGTGTATTGTGATGCCTCTAGAGTTGGTTTGGTTTATGTATTGGTACAAAGAGGTAAGGTTATAACTTATACCTCTAGACAGTTGAAGCCGTAACAAAAGAACTACCCAACCCATGATCTTGAATTAGCTGCTGTGGTCCTGGCTTTGAAAATCTGGAGACACTATCTTTATGATGTCTATGTTGATGTGTTTACTGATCATAAGAGCCTGTAATATGTGTTAACTCAGAGGGAATTGAACCTTAGGAAAAGGAGGTGGTTAGAGTTGTTAAAAAACTATGATATGAGTGTGTTATATCACCTAAGCAAGGCCAATGTAGTGGCAGATGCCCTTAGCAGGTTGTCTATGGGTAGTGTTGCTCATGTAGAGAAAGTTAAGAAAGAGTTAGATCATGATGTGCATTGTCTGACTAGATTGAGTGTTAGGTTGCTTGATTCCGCTGAGGGAAGTACTTTGGTGCAGAGTAGTTCTGAATCCTCTTTAGTTTTGGAAGTGAAAGAGAAGCAAGACAGAGATCCTAATTTGGTCAGACTGAAGGAGTTAGTTAAGGACATAAAGGTAGAGGTTTTCTCCTAAAGGGGAGATAGCTTGTTGAGATTATAGGGTAGGTTTTGTGTTCTGTAAGTTGATGATCTGAGGAGAGGATTATCGCTGAAGCACATGGCGCACGGTAATCTATCTATCCTGGCACTACCAAGATGTACCGCGACTTACGGGAAATCTATGGTGTAGTGGTATGAAGAAGGGTATAACTAAGTTTGTAGCAAAGTGTGCAACTTGACAACAGGTTAAGGTATAACACCAAAGTGTAATGGAAGTGGAAAGAGGTGAATATTACCCACTGGAAGTGGAAAGAGGTGAATATGGACTTCGTGACTGGTTTACCTCTTTCACGTCGTCATCATGATTCTATTTGGGTTGTTGTATACAAGCTGAATAAGTCCACGCATTTCTTGTCCATGCATATATCTTATACAACTGAGGATTATGCTAGGTTGTACATCCGAGAGTTTGTCAAGTTGCATGGAGTTCCCTTGTCTATCATTTCGGATAGGGGTACTCAGTTCACTTCTCAGTTTTAGAGAGCATTTCAGCAGGGTCTTGGTACTCAAGTTCATTTAAGTTCTACTTTTTATTGACAGACAAATGGTTAGGATGAGGGGACCATTCAGACTCTAGAAGATATCTTGAGGGCATGTGCTCTTGACTTCAATAGTAGTTGGGATGAGCATTTGCCATTGATAGAGTTTTCTTATAACAATAGTTACCATGCTAGCATGGAGATGGTATCATTTGAGGCTTTGTATAGTAGAAGATGTAGATTACCCATAGGTTGGTTTGAAATGGGTAAAGCTGCAGTGATTGGACCAGATGCGGTATTCGAGGCTATAGAAAAAGTAAAGTTAATTAGAGAAAGGTTGAAGATAGCTCAGAGTTGTCAAAAGTCATATGCCGATGTGAGGAGAAGGGATCGTGAGTTTGAGGTGGGTGATTTGGTGTACTTAAAGATTTCACCCATGAAAGTGGTGAAGAGGTTTGGTAAAAAGGGGAAGCTTAATCCCCGTTATGTGGGACCTTATAGTGTCTTGATCCGTGTTGGTAAAGTAGCCTATGAAGTTGAGTTGCCCGCAGAGTTATCAGCCATTCATCCTATTTTTCATGTCTCCATGATTAAAAAGCATATTGGTGATTCCATTTTAGTGGATCCTTTAGAAAGTGCTGATATTCAGAATAGTCTTTTATTCAATGAAATTCCTGCTAAGATTCTAGATTTTCAGATCCGTAGACTGAGGAGCAAAGAAATTCCCTTGGTCAAAGTTTTGTGGAGGAACCAGTCTATGGAGGGCGCTACTTGGGAGGAAGAAGAAGACATGCGATCCAAGCCCACACCTCTTTTTTGCGAGTTCAGATCAACTCGAAGGTTTTATTCTTCCTTGCTTCAGCCCTTCTAAATGTAAAGTTCAGCTATATATCTATTATTGCATGAGTTCTTGCAATTTCTGAAGTATTCAAGAGTTTAGAAAGATTTTGAGCCATTTACCAAATTGCTTTAGCTACGTGTACTTAGTTTTTCCCGTGTTCTTGGTCTAACAAGCGACATTCGAGGATGAATATTCCCAAGGGAGAGAAATTGTAATACCCCAAATTTTTCTTTAAGTCGAGTTTCATCTTTAAAAAGAGTAAGGGATGACTTATCAAGTGAGAAATATTTTAAAACATATAGAATTTCCCTAATATCGTCTTTTTGTCATATGGAGAATTGAGTTAGACTTCTAATGATACCAATTTTGTCCAAATCCGTTATCGGGGTGAGAAGTTATGGTCGTTTTACTGAGAGTTGTCGAAACTACCCAGGTGCGACGGACAGGCTAATGAACCATCGAGTTTGCAATGGACTGTCACCCAGATCATCGTAACCAAGGTAGTGACTCCCTCTTTTGGCCCAATACGATGGCCAAGATGACGAACCGTCAAGCTAGCAATGGCCCGTCATTAGGACCATCGCAACTAAGGAAATATGGCCTTCTTCTGACCAACATGCGACGGACGATCTGATGGACCGTCAGACTAGCGATGGACCATCACTTCTACCATTGCAAATCCCATTCAGTATTTTTAAGTCATTTTTAGAAAGGATCTTTTGGGTCTTTTCCCTTTTAATACTCTGATATATTCAAAATGAAGCATATGGCTTTATTATCCCCCAAAACATTCAAGATCTAGGGTTGGGTTTCTCCCTCAAGAGCAAATAAACTACCCTTCTGCAAGAAATTCAAGAACTCACCATAAATTCTACAAATTGAGTTGAGGTTCGAGTTCTCCAAGTCCAAGTCTTCAAGAACCCTCTCTCAAAGAGTAAAAAAAAGAGGTTCAAGCAAGTTTGTTCATCTAGTTTCACAATTTAAGGTATGTGGGGTTTGAACAAGGACAATTCTTTTGTCTTTGTGCCCAAAACTTGTTTTAAATTACAAAGATACTTGACTTTATGAGTTCTCCTTTGAATTTGAAGTATGGGTTCATACCCAATATTACTATGGATGAGATTTTGAGATTTGCCAATGTTCTAGAAATTGAAGTACATGAGTATGTTGAGATTTTGAGATAAATTGCTGTAAATTCTATATTTCTATATGATTTATGAGTCCATATGATATCTAGTATGCATTTTGATGAGTATTAACTTGAGATTTGATTATGGGTCATTAAGCCCTACTTGAGATTTCAGTTTTTATGAACTTTTGTGCTATAAGCACCCATAATTTGAGTATTTTGAGATCATCGAGAAATTTTTGACCTTAATGGTCATAGTAGCTTTGAAATCCACTTTTCAAAATGAGACTACAAATTTTATAGTTGGGTTCTTATAAACCATGAGATTATTTTAAAGTGAATTTCCATGAGATGAGCATAGCTATCTAAAAAGAGTAGTATTTAGCATTGACTTGGGTAAGTTACTATAGTTTCATACCCTAGAACTATGTACCATCATAGGATTGAGATTTATGGGCCCGAGGCTAAGATAAGTGATCACTGAGTTGAGGTTATACTCCCTGGCAGGAGTATGGAGCCTCTACCCAATGTGAGGTTTCTTTCTTAGGAGGACAAGACGTTGGACTCTTTGTATCTCGCATGGTTTATGTCGGTTAAGAGAACCTCCCTTGAGGTAAAATATTTCCCTAAAGCTTTGGGATAAGTGATTTTTCCCTAATAGTAAGATTTTCAAAATAGTTTCTTGAAGTCAAATTTTCCCATGAAGAAAGTAGTTTTCTCTACTAGTAAGAGTCATAGAATTCCGAGTTCCAAGTGTCTCGAGTTTATAAGAGTTCTAAGTTCTTGAGCATTAAAGAAGTTTTACTCTCCATGAGATATCTACATGAGTTTGAAAGTATTGTTTAAAATTTTTTTTAGTCTACGAGTAATGAGAATAAGAGAAGTGTTCATTTTTTTAAAGTTAATTATAATGACTCACAAGATTTGTATTTCATGCTTCACTATTCATGATTCATGAGAATTATATTTCATATTTATTCAAGCCATATGAGTCATTCATATTTGCATACATGAATTGACTAAAGAGCATCGATATTGTTTTGTGTACATGGATACACCTCCATATACTAAGTAAATTCCCAAGTGCTGATCCACATATACGTCTATGTGCTACATTGTCTTATATTGTAGGTTGAGGTGCTTAGTCCTTGCCTCATCAGTGATTTCTGAGTACCTTTGTCTATATCTCCATAGTGGTGAGTCCATATGGTTTGAGGACCTATCTTCAGACATTTCAGTATTGTTAGTAGACATATTATTGCTTTCAGTTCAGTTTGAGTAAGTTGGGGACCTATCCCAATGGCTCTCTAGTTCAAGAAATAGTAGAGGCTTTATCAGACTAGTTGTTAGATTGTTAGTATGTTGAGATTTCCAGTATTGTGGTCATTTGGACTGAGTATTTTCTTTACATTTTCTATCTTTTGATGTGACAGTACCAATGTTTTGTTTATTTCTTCTTGAAATAAGTTATTATATACAGTAATAGGCTCAAAGGATTAGCTTTGGGCTACTTGTAGACTTAAGCACCATGTGATTCTCCGGGAGGTGATTTCGGGGCATTACAAGAGACCTGTAGGAATTTTATTTGATGTGATTGTAAGAGTTGAAAAGTTCGTAATTCCAGTTAAATTTCTCATTCTGGATTGTGAGGTTGACAATGATATCCCTATTATATTGGGAAAACCATTTATGAACACAAGTAAAGAAATGGTTGACATGGAGAAAGGAGAGCTAAAGTTAAGAGTCAATGTTGAGAAGGCCACATTAAACATCCAAAAATTGATGCAGCAGCTAACTAACATAAGAGTGGTATCATTGAGCAATTATACTTATGACCATGGATGATACTCTTATGGGTAACTTCATGAATTTTATGTAATCAATGTACCTACGTCCGTCGCAACGTTAAATCAAGTATTTCATGCAAGTCAGCCTATGGTCTTGTTTGTGATATCTGAGTAACCAATACAACTATGTTATACCGCGATGCTAAATCTAGTGCTGGATTGGAGGCAACCCACTATTTTACTGTTCGCGTATTTGTTGATTTTTTTTGGAGATTTTTAACGTAGAATAACCCGAAATATGGTAAAATTTCTTTCTTCATATATTTGTAGGTATGGGGTTTATGTGACCAACCCATTATGATCACAAGTCTCACAAAGGTCAAGAAGGTTGAGTAATAATTTAAAAGATGAATTTTTGAGGATAAAACTGGAAAGTTGTGGACTTTGGTACATAATCATACTTTTTGAACTGTATACTAATGTTTTGTGACCATACGTACCTGGGAAAATATAAAAATGCCAAGTTCGGACTATAGGAAAGTGAACCAAAATTTTTAGCTCTGCACATGCGCCCTATATATGCTGACCGCATATGGCATATGTTCCCCATGCCTGGATACATGTGTCAGGCGCATGTGGCTTCCACGAGTAGGTCACTTGTTGGCCTAAATTTTAATTAAAATTTTAGGCCCAATAATGAATAAATAAGACCTAAATCTACCCTATTTATATTTAAACACATTTAACCTTATTTTATGTAATATCTTGTACTAATCTTAGCTCAGTTTAGCTTTCATTTGCATGCATAAGCGTATTAAGGCCTAAAATTTGCACTAAGTGTTGGGGACGTAGTTATTTTTATGACCTCTAACTTTGACGATTTTTATTTTGGTCTTCCCGACCCCAAGATATTGGTTTTTGAGTTGATATTTTCAGGCATATAAGAAGTATGTCTCAGAGAAGTTTTGGATGAGGTTTAGGATATGTTTGGATCACGAAACCAGTGGGTTATCATGATAAGCCCGCGTCCTGACTCTATTCTCATTCTCATGCAGACCATATCGCAGTGAGGTAAATCAATGACCGCTGTAGGACCGCATCGTGGAAAGGCTGTTATGATCGGTTTTGAATTTAAATGACTGGGGGGCAATTGGGACTTTTCCCCTTCAACATAATCATTTATATCACTACTTACGACATCAAATATGGCATTATTTTCCCTTCTTCTCCAACTTTGCTCTCATGAAAATCCTCTTGTTCTATAAAGAATAAGAATTCAATTCCTTTGTCCCTAAGAAAAAAAGAATTCAAGTTCCCCAAGTTTAGAACCTTCAAGAAAGCATCAAGATTAGTGTTTTCTTTCCAAGTTAAGAAGCTTAAGGTATGTAGGGTGTTAGTTCATGGGTCCCTTTCACCCATGGAGCCTAAAAACCTAATTTTCAGTTAAAGAATGGATTTTTCTATTATTATGGTATGTTATATTGCTTAAGATGGGTTTAATTTGTGTGTTCATAATGATTTTAAATTCAATTCAGCCCATGTATGATACCAAGAAATATTTGATTTCCTCATGCTTTGAATTTCAGTTTATCATGTTTATTTCAAGTGAATTCGTTATTAGACCCCCAAAATTATGATTTTTAGTCATACAGTTATGTTGTTTCCCCTATTTAAAGCATTCCCATGTTTAAATTCATGATCCCCATATGTTTGATGGAATGTCTATGCTTATGGTTTTTGAACTATGATTCTTTACTATAGTTTTTAAGCTTGTTATTGCATTCAGTGATCATTCAGTGTTGGTGGGTTATGAATACCTGTTACCTAAGAGTTTTTACATGAATTCAGATCATTCCAGCAATGATCTAGTTAAACTACAAATTCTATTCCTTATTCAATTGATGTAATCAGAATGAGCACCAGAAGTTATAAAATAATGGTTAGTCAAGCTTAGTTTAGTTCAGTCCCAGTGTCGATTCAGTTAGAAGTAGGATTTAGCACAAAGATAACTCAGGGATGAGGTCTCACCTATTAGTAGAGGGTGTGACTCTTAGTAATAATCCTCATAGCCTATATCTGTTAGAGATGTCTACCTGCTAGTTCAGGGTTGATAAGGTGTTTACCTGCCAGTTGAGGGTGACACATATCTCATTAGAGCACCTTCTAGTTAAGGGTGAGTCATTAGTCCTTCGGGACACAAGTTTAGTTGATCCACATAGCCAGTGTTAGTAGCTATAGCACGGTACTGACACCCTTCTAACTAGGGTTACAGGTTAGACCCCGCTTAGCTCATATTAGGGCATGTCGGTTAGAAGATGCCGCCCATAGTCTTAGTGAAGTATTCGGTATATTTCTAGTTCAGGTTTACATTGACCAAGTGTTAAGATTCTCAGTTATTCAGTTATACATATTATGGTCTTTCAGTTTCTAGACTATTTTAGAAACATGTTTATACTTTGTCTTGCAATTACAGATATTACTTGCTTATGCATTCATGTATAGTTACCTATGTATTTCTGCCAGTCCTCATCTCTAATAGTAGTACATTCAAAGTACTAACTGCATATTATTTTTTGAGCTATGAAGTCTTATATCATAGGTCCAGAGGCTCAGTTTCCTAACTACAGTTAGATAGCCAGTGATACTCAATGGCCATAGTGGTGAATCCTCATCCATCGAGGATATATTATCTCTCATTCAGTACTTTAGTAGCTGCTCAGAATAATCGACAGGCTATTGCTCCAGCCAATCAAAAGGTAAATATAGCTGCAACTAGGATTCAAAATTCCCTTGAATGAATCTCCCTCTATTTTCGAGATCCAAGTATAAGGAGGATCTGTAAGAGTTTTTGGATATTGTGCAAAAGGTGACCAATATCATGGGTGTCATTTCAAGTAAGAGTGTAGAGTTGACTGCATATCAGTTACAGGAATGTAGCTCATACCTAGTTTAAGTAGTGGAAGGAGAACCGTGGTGTTGATATAGGGCCTATTGAGTGGAGGGAGTTTGCCATGAATTTTCTAGATAGGTTCTTCCCATTTAAGTTGAGAGAGGCTAAGATTCAGGAGTTTATTAACTTGAAGCAGGGTGGTATGAGTGTGAAGGAGTACTTACTTAAGTTTACTTAGTTGGCGAGGTATGCTCCTAATGTGGTGGCTAACAACAGATCCACAATGAGTAAGTTCATGTCTAATTCAGCTGATAGTATAGTTTAGAAGTGTAGTACTACCATGTTGATTAAGGAGATGGACTAATCTAGGCTTATGGTTCATGCTCATCAGATTGAGGAAGAGAAGCTTAAGAAAAAAGAGAGAGAGAATAAGAAGGCCAAAATAGGTAGTTTTAACTTTTCTCAGTAATGGTCAGATGGTGATAGTTGTTCTCAGTTTCGTCAGAAGTTTTCATCACCAACTCCATATTCAGCTAGTGCGCCAGTGCCTAAGTTCAGGCAAGATAGTCGGGATAGGGCACCAGGTTCTAAGTCCTAGGATAGTCTAAATAGTGGTTGTACTAATCCACTCTGTGGGAAATATGGAAGGAATCATCATGGTGTATGTAGAGATGGCAGTGTTGTGTGTTTTGGATGTGGGAGGCAAGATATCCCAAAGGCTAGGCAGCAGGGTTAGTCCAATACACCTCCAGTTCAAGCTGGTGTTTTGACTCAGCAGGGTGTCATTTCCAGCACAACCAGTGGTCAGTGTTAAGTTAGGTTTTATGCCTTCTAGACTCGGTAGGATTAGGAAAGTTTTTTTGATGTAGTTACTGGTATGTTGTAGGTACATCTCCATGTTTATGCTTTATTAGACCTCAAAAATTTACTCTCTTTTGTAACCCCCTATATAGTAGTCGATTTCATTGTCAGTCCCGAATATTAGCAGAACCTTTCTCAGTATCTACCCTAGTGGGTAAATCTTTTATAGCCAGATGGGTATACAAAAGTTTTTTGATTATAGTATCCTAAAAAGTTACCTCAATTTATCTTGTATAGTTAGAGATGAGTAATTTTGATGTCATTCTTGACATGGATTTGCTCAACTCATGCTATGCCTCACTTTAATGCAGAAATAGAGTCATTCAATTTTAGTTTCCCAATGAACTAGTCATTGAATTGAGGGGTAGTACCTTTATGCTTAGGGGTCAGATTGTTTCTTATCTTAAGGCAAGAAAAATAATATAGAAGGGGTGCATGTACCATCTTGTGTGAGTCAAATTCTCTAGTTCTGAGACTCTAAATCTCAAGTTCATTTTAGTAGTAGGGGAATTTCCAGATATGTTCCCTAAAGATCTTTTTGGAGTTCCTCCTAAAAAGGAAATTGACTTCGGAGTAGATCACCTTCCTAATACCCAGTGTATCTCTACTCCACCCTATAAAATGGCTCCAGCTGAAATTAAGGAGTTGAAAGAACGATTGAAGGATATCTTAGATAAGGGATTTATCAGGCCTAGTGTTTCCCCATGGGATGTTATTCCTGCGTAGGAAAGATGGTTCTCTCGAATATTTATCGATTACCATCAGTTGAACATTTTCATAATAAAGAATAAGTATCTATTCCTCAGGATGGATGAATTATTCAGCTATTATGAACTCAAAGTCAAAGAATCTGACATTCCATAGATAGCTTTTAAAGCTCGGTATGATCAGTTGGAATTTCTAGTTATGTCATTTGGACTAACGAATACCCCTGTATCTCTTATGGACTTAATGAATAGAGTATTCCAGCAGTACTTGGACATGTTCATCATAGTCCTTATTGATGATATTCTTGTCTATTCAGCAAGTGCAAATTTAGGCTAAGATATATAGCTTTCCTAGGCCATATTATTTTTGGTGATGGCATTTGAGTTGAACCTTAAATGACCAAAGCAGTGAGAAACTGCCCTAGACCCATTTCTCCATCAAATATCTAGAATTTCTTGGGTTTGGCTGGCTATTATAGACGGTTTACTGAAGGGTTTTCTTCTCTGGTATCTCCCATGACTTGATTGACTTAAAAAGATTAAATTTTAGTGGTCATATTCTTGTGAGATGAGTTTTCAAGAGTTGAAGACTCGACTCACTTTAGCTTCCTAATATTGACATTACCAAATGGTTCAGATGGGTTTGTAGTTTACTGTGATGCTTCTAGAGTTGGTCTTGGTTGTGTATTGATGCAGAGAGGTAAGGTCATAGCATATGCCTCTAGATAGATTAAACCCCATGAATAGAGCTTTCCTACCCATGATCTTAAATTGGTAGCTGTTATTTTTTCCTTGAAGATTTTGAGGCATTATCTTTATGGGGTTCAATTTAACATGTTCATGGATCACAAAAGTTGGCAGTATGTGTTCTCATAGAATGATTTGAATCTTCGACAAAGAAGGTGGCTGGAGTTGTTAAATGATTATGATATGAGTGTGTTGTATCATCCGGGCAAGGCCAATGTAGTGGAAGATGCCCTTAGTAGATTATATATGGACAGTGTTGCTCGTATTGAGGAGGATAAGAAGAAGTTATTTTAGAAGGTTAATCAACTTGCTAGATTGGGTGTTCAGTTGGTCGACTCAGCTGAAGGTAGTTTATGGGTTTAGAATAGTTAAAATACTTCATTAGTTGTTGAGGTAAAGGAAAACCAGGATAGGTATCACAGTCTGGTAAAGTTAAAGGAATCAATCATAGATTAGAAAATAGAGGTTTTCTCCCAAGGGAGAGATGGTGTGGTGTGTTGCTAGGGCAGGTTATGTGTTTTATGTGTGTATGGTTCGAGGCAACAAATTTTAGCCAAAGCTCATAGTGCTCGGTATATTATTTATACAGAGGCCACCAAGATGTACCACAACATACGAGAAATCTATTGGTGGAATGGTATGAAGAAATATATTGCAGAGTTTGTGGCTAAGTGTTCAAATTATCAGTAGGTTAAAGTTGAGTACCAACGGCCTAATGGTACATTACAGGAGTTTAGCATCTCCACTTGGAAGTGGGAAGGTGGTGAACATCGATTTTATAACAGTTTTAACACGTACACATAGTCAATATGATTTGATAAGGGTCATTATAGATAGAAGTACCAAATCAACTAATTTCTTATGAGTTCATTCTTCCTACTCAGCTGAGCATTTTGCCAAGCTTTATATCAGGAAGTTTGTTAAGTTTCAATGGATTTTGTTGTCTATCATATTGGATAGAGGTACTCAGTTTACCTCTCTCTTTTGGAAAGCTTTTTAGAAAGGTTTTAGTACCCAAGTTCACCACAATACAGCCTTTGATCCTCAGACAGTTGGTAAGTCAGGAAGGACCATTTAGACCTAAGAAGACATGTTTAGAGCATGTGCTATTGATTTTAAAGGTAGTTGGGATGACCACTTACCTTTGATTGAGTTTGATTACAACAATAGCTATTACTCCAGTATTGTGATGGTTCAATTTAAGGCTCTCTATGGGAGAAGATAAATATTTCCTATTAGTTGGTTGGAGATCAGTGAGGCCACTTTGATAGGTCCAAATTCAAGGTTTGATGTGATGGAGAAAGTTTAGTTGATTAGGCAGAGGATGAAGACAACCCAAAGTCATCATAAATCCTATGCAGATGTTAGGATAAGAGATCTTGAGTTTGATATAGGTGATTTAGTTTTTTTAAAATCTTGCCTATGAAGGGAATGAAGAGATTTGGCAAGAAGGGGAAGCTCAGTCCCCGATATGTTGGCCATTATAGAATCTTGACTTGTTCTGGAAAGGTAGCTTATGAGCTAGAGTGGCCTGCAGATTTTGCTTTAGTGCATCTGGTATTTCATGTTTCTTTGTGAAAGAAGTGCATTGGTAATTTAGCTGTAGTTTTTCCTTTAGAAGATATGAATGTTAAGGATAGCCTTTCCTATGAAGAATTCCCTGTTGAGATTCAAGATTGTCAGATTTGTAGACTAAGGAACAAAGAAGTTCCCTTGGTTAAAATTGTATGGAGGAATCAGTCTGTTGAGGGAGCAATTTGGAAAGTGAAAGAAGATATGCATACCAAGTACCCACTTCTTTTCTCTGTAAACTCATTCTCAGCTTGAGGTAAAAATTTTCTCTAGATTGGTTCTTTTCCGTTCTCAGTTCAATATATATATATATATATATATATATATATATATATATATATATAAACATCCTCCTATTATTGTATGCATTCCCAAAATCAATTCAGTTCATTTATCATGTTTCAGACTCAGCTATATAATTAAGTTCCCAGTCATGCATATTCAGTATGTTATCTCAGTTGCCTTAGTTTCATGCTCTCGGTCTAAACAGTCTCATTTGAGGATGAATGTTCTCAAGAAGGAGATTTTGTAATACCCCGTGCTGATTCTAGCTTGATTTAGCTTTTAGTTACATGCATAAGGGGCTTAAGGCCTGAAATTTGTACTTAGTGTTAGGGACTTAGTCATTTTTAAGACCTCAAACTTTGAGGATTTTTATTTTGGTCTTCCCAACCCGAGAAGTATATTTTTGAGTCGATTCATGTTCAGGGGTGTAAGAATCATGTCTTGGAGAAGTAGTTTCAGATATTTTGGATGATGTTTGGGACATTGTTGGATCACAAAACTAGTGGGTCATCGCGATAGGCCTACATCATGGCTCTATTCTCGTTCTCACATAGATCGCATCGCAGTGAGGAAAATGAACAACCGCGATAGGACCGCATTACGGTAAGCCTGTTGTGTCCAGTTTTGAATTTAAATAACTGCGGGGCAATTGGTTGTTTTCCCCATCAAACCAATCATTTATAACACGACTTAGGACATCAATTAGGGTATTATTTTCCCTTATTCTCCAACTTTCCTCTCAAGAAAACCCTCTCCTTCCCCTAAGAACAAGAATTCAATTCCTTTCTCCCCAAGAAATCAAGAATTCAAGTTTCCCAAGTTCAAGAACCTTCAATAAAGCATCAAGTTTTGTTTTGTCCTTTCAAGTTAAGAAGTTTAAGGTATGTGGGGTGTTCATTCATGTGTCTCTTTCACCATGGAGCGCAAAATCCCTCTTTTTAGTTAAAGAGTGGATTTTTCTATTACTATTGTATGTTATATTGCTTAAGATGCGTTTAATTCATATTGTCGTGGTGATTTTAAATTCAATTCATCCCATGTATGATCCCATGCAAGATTTGATTTCCTCGTGCTTTGAATTTCAGTTTCTCATGTCCTATTTCTTGTGAATTCCATGTTAGACCACAAAATTATAATTTTTTTGGTAATACAGTTTTGTTGTTTCCCCTATTTAAAGAATTACCATGTTTAAATTCATGATCCCCACATGTTTGATTGAATGGCTATGCTTATAGGTTTTGATCCATGATCATTTACTATAATTTTTAAGTTTTGTTATTGTATTCAATGATCATTCAGTTTTGGTAGGTTATGAATACCTAATACCTAAGAGTTTTTACATGAATTCAGATCATTTCAGTAATGATTTAGTTAAACCGCGAATTCTATTACTTATTCAGTTGATGTAATCAGGATGAGCACTAAAAGTTAAGAAATCTTGTTCAGTAGAGCTTAGTTACTTTAGTCCCAATGTTTGTTTAGTTGGGAGTAGGATTTAACACTAAGAAAACTCAGGGATGAGGTCTCACCTGATAGTAGAGGGTGTGGCCCTTAGTAACAATCCTCGTGTTATAAAACTACGTAGCTAGCATAGTTTAGAGATTTCTGTTGAGGGTTGACAAGATATTTACCTACTAGTTGAGGGTGAAACATATTTCATTAGAGATCCATCCAATTGAGGGTTATTATTTAGTCCTTTGAGATACCAATTTATTGGAACCATACAGACAATGTTAGTACCCATGGGATGGTGTTGATACCCTTCCAACTGGGGTTATAGGTTGGACCTCATTAGCTCAGATTGGGGCACGTCAGCTAGATAATACTTCTCATAGTTTCAGTGCAGTATTCAGTATATTTCTAGTTTAGATTTGCATTGACCAAGTGTATAGATTCTTAGTTATTCAGTTAGATAGATTACAATCTTTTAGTTTCGAGACTATTTCAGAAACATGTTTATACTTGGTCTTGCAATTACTGATACTACTTGTTTATGCATTCATGCAAAGTTACCCATGTGTTTCATCCAGTCTCATATACCAGTACATTTAAAGTACTGACCACATACTCTTCTTTGCACTATGATGTCTTATATCACTGGTTCGGAGGCTTAGTTTCCCTATCACAATTAGACATCCATCATTACTCAACAGTCGTATTTGGGAGTCCTCATCCATCAAGGACATATTATCTCTCATTCAGTGCATCATTATTTCATTATGTTCAGTCAATTAAAGTCAGTTGGGGGCCTATCCCATCAACCCCTCAGTTAGTTAGAGGATTTTAGACAATCAAACAGTCAGTTCGATAGTTATTCAATTTATCAATCCTTTTAGTATAATCAGTTGTTTTAAATAGACAATTAATTTTCAGTATTTCACCAGATGCTTTAGATTTGTGATTGAATCACATTTTCAGTATTTAGATTTGTATTAATTTAGTAGTTTATTTTCGGCACACGTGTATGATTATTATTTTATTTAGTGCTCACAACAGGTACTGGCTCATGGGTTATCTTTTGATCACTTAGGATCTTAAGCATCGTTGTCACGATAGGGGGTAGGCCTCCGATCGTGATATTCTAACTCATTCAAATCCTCAAAACTTCACTATTCTCTTTAAAGTCAAACTTCCCTCTTAAATCATAAACTAACCCCACACTTAAGTAAATGCTAAGTTGAAACTTATTTGCGACACAAACTTGTCCCAACACACTAAAAACAAGTTCCGACTTTGATTTTGCTTGATTTCTTTATTGTTCATTTCCGAATTTTCATAAAAGAGGTAACTTTCTCCACTCTTAATGGATATGTAATGACTAATTTATTTAATAAAAAAGTTGATATGTGTTTTCCCGTGCAAAATATATAGAAACTATTGTACTTGTATGTAGGAGCCTTGAATTATCTATAATCTTAAAGTAGGGCCTTGTTTTGAATTAATCTAAGGTAAGGCCCCAACCAAAAGTTGAAGTTGAATGAGTAGAGTAATCCCAAAAGTTGAGCATGTTATTTTACATTTAAAATCATAATTCTTGATAGGTGTGTGCATATTGGACTTTTTGTGATTTCAAATAGGTTCTATAGATGTGAAAATTGAGGAAAAATTCAAACTTTTCAAATTTTGAGTTTTTTTCAACTTTTGCAATCCCCTTTTTTGTTGCAAACTAATGACTAGTTTTTCAGGTACTCATGGAACCAAAAGCTGCTAAAAAATAAGGCGTAGATATATTTAGAAGATGGGACAAGTCCCATAAACCCAGTGGTTCAGTGGAGGATTGCATGGATCTACTACTTATAGTGGTTGTAAGTTTAGCAATATGCAGAGTTACTAGAGGACAGGTGCGCCTGACAGACAAAACTATTATATTGGGTATTTTGGGACAGTCGTTTCCTGAGCAGTCACAGTGGGAGAGATCACCTCTGCATTCTCTTCTATTGAGTGATCATAATAAAAAGGTGGAGGCAGATTTAGAGTCAGGTACACATGATGTAGCTTAGGACCCTAAGTCTGAGGAGGGGTCCTAGGATTCATCTGACGATGCTAATCAAGAGGATTCATTTGTGGTACCTCATTTTGAGGAGGATACCCTAACCCACGTATAACAGTAATATGTAACCCAGTCTGATAAGGGTACAAAAATGTCTTCACATGACACACTAATATAGTTGGAGCATAGTCCTATACCCACACATGCCTCGTAGGCATCTCTTGTGGAGGAAAATTTGTGGTAGTGTGTGGAGGGGATGTGTGAGGTATTTGATATGGACTGTCATATTTAAGTGGTCAGATGAAGTAAGAGTCTTATTTATGAGGTGTGCAAGATTTATTGTCCTAGAATAGCAGAGTACCATAATTGTGAGCTTCTTTTTCTTGGTACCAGTTAAAGAGGAATACTAGAAAGCTTGGTTCTTACAGCCTTGCTATGGTACTTAAGTTTAATGTATCATATTGAGCTACAATATTTCTTCTATGCGTAGAGCTCTAGGCATGATCAGGAACATGGAGAAACTATAACTTGATCATACACTTGTGAGAGGGGTCAGAGTTGATTTATCAGTAGAGACTATCCGCTAGGTCCTTTTTGGTCCAGATTATAGTACCCCTGATCTATAACAGAGTGTGACTATAGACTTAGAGTCACATGAGATCGACCCATTATGCAAGGGGCTGAGCATAGATGAGAAAAGTTTAAGATGGCTAGGTAGATAGCTAGCTATATTTCACCTATGGTTGATGAAACCCCATAGATTGAGGATCATGGTATGATCAAGAAGGGTATATTGACTTTTAATGCAATGTTTTGGTGGTTGCTTATTTGATATCAACTGGTCTTCATAGTTCCAAATAATATGTTGATTTGGGAGAGAGCAGGCCTAGTTGCTAGTTTGATGGCTGAATATTTTATTAATTTTGTAGCCATCCTCTATCATGAGATTTATGATAGATCATTTAGGAGAAGATGAATCTGCGATCTCTTGCCTGATTTAGAGGTTATAGGATGAGACAAAGTACCAAAAATAATGAGAGTAGATGAGAGGGTACTTGTGATAGCTATTGTGCAGATGAAGAGTATGAATAATCTAGCATGTATGAGCCTTCCCAGCAGATCTAATGAGTCTATTGTAGTACCTCAGGTTGAGACTGAGGGTCCATCAGTTTTCATAGAAATTCATGATGCATAAGAAGGTAATGTAGATATTGGTATTGATATTGATATAGAAGAGTAGAGAGAGTCGCCAGATATGAGTTCTCAGGGAGAGGGGACACCAACCACTTCTTTATCAGCCTCTACTTCAACCTTAGAGTCGGTTGGCATATTTTTAAAGCCTACTCACCCTCCACTACAGATCCTCATATAGGTATGATTACTATATCTTGAGAGTTCTTGTAGAGCTTAGAGGACCTTCAGAGAGCCACTGATGCTCGATTGTAGGTTGTTGAGATTGAGATGACTAGACTATATTTGAAGATGTATTCAAGGTTTTGGACTAGATTCTAAAGGGTAGATGCTAGATGGGAGGCTGCATAGAGAGTTTTCCTATTTGAGCTACATACTTACTTACACACATATCTTGATAAGTTTGAGAGATGAGTTATATCCGGATTTAGAGAAACAAAGGTGTTGAATTTAGCCCAGATAAGAGAGGAGATTGATATATTATGGGAAGAGGTACGCTCTCTCATTGAGAGCCATGTAGCAACCAATTTTTCGCTCGAACCCCAATGGTTTAGATATCACCTCCACATGCTCCTAGATATTTTAATTTCTTTGCGGAGGATGATGATGAGGTCTTGGTAGTTGGGGCCAAGAGAGGTCACATAGGAGACTTGCAGGATCTTTATATGCCATATGAGTAGCCGTTGAAAAGGCCAAACATGATTCAATAGATTCTGTATTTCTTTAGAGGAAGAAGTATAATGCGATAGCAGAGGGTCGATCTTATAGTAGTGTATAGCCACCGCCACTGCCTTAGCCAGTTGATATGCCCTCATCTGGGGATGCTTATAATAGATTATTCTAGAAGTGATTCTCAATGATAAGAAGTATGATCTGTCTAAATCTGACAACAAGAATACTCAATAGAATAAAGAATCTGAGATGGAGATCAAGCCTATTTGACGGGAGATCTCTAGATCTGATAGTAAGAATACTCAACATGGTCTAAGCCTAAGATCAAGCCTCTCTAATGGGAGATCTCTAGATATGATCACGAGAATACTTAACTAAATCTGAGAGTGAGATGAACCACTCTGATGGGAGATCTGTAGTAATGATAATAAGCATCTACATATGAGACCATGCCTATCTGATTAAATGGTTCATGAACCAATGGAACTATCTGAGTTCCATACTAGGATAGAAGACTGTACCACACAGTCCTGATTTTTGAAGAGTGATACTGAAATGGCAACTGTGGGAAGCAGTTACTTAACAGAAATGTCCCTACCTACCACAGGTGGGATCCAACCTGTGGCCCTAGTTGGAAGGGTGTCAATACCGTGGCACGAGTAAAAACCTCTCTGGTCAAGCCTCTCTGATAGGATGACCCTCGCAGAAAGTTGGCCTGAGGTAATATGATAGTCAAGTGTCTCTATCGGTGACAACCTCTACTGATGTGAAACTCCTGCATCCATCGCTGGATACTTAGTTCTGGAGTTCAAGGATTGATCCTAACGACTAGGCCTCTCTGATGGGAGAGCCTCCATCCTTTCCCTCACTCGGTGCTAGCTTCTACTCCCAACTGAAAGACTTTAAACTGAATTCTCAATTAAACATAACTGAAATTAGTCTATTACTAATCATGTTTCTCAAAATATTTGAATAAGTTACGCTAAGATTACTTAGTTTTATATCTGGCAGAAAAGATATCGAATCATGGTATCTGACTGACGATACAGAGCTTGAATAGATTACTCAAATCTCTTTTGAGATTAGAATTGAATACTATTTGAACTTAGCAGATTATAGGATTAAGGCTAGATTACTAGCGATATAAAGATTACAGAGATAACAAAGATTACTGAGCTTTATTAAGTTCTGTCTTGTCTGAGGATATAGAGTTCTATAGTTCACTGAGTTCGGAGAATCATGGCTCAACTGGAGTTATCGAGAAATTGACATAGGATCTAAATAACAGCTCTATTGTCAGGTATAAATACCCCCAGGACTCAATAGTATAAAAGTAAAGCATAATCATTCATTCATCATCACAATCATTCATGTATCATCATAATCATTCATGCCTCATCATAATCATTAAAGCATCTTCCCAATCACTAACACAACTCTTCAAGTAATTAGGAATCACAAACGTCTATTCATCATCATAGTCGCCAAGGGGTCACTTTAAGCATCTCGGAATCATAATCATATAATAATGTAGGGGAAACATGCTACTAGATCGTACTCCATTCAGTAAGGTTTTACCTCAGCTATTTCATACCTATAATAGTCTTGACATATGTTTGGATATCACATAGATTAGGGAAACTTCTTACTATCATGTCCCAACATAATTGGGGATTTCATGCTATCTTGGCACATTTCACTTACTAAGGCATTTTATCAAACACTAGAAATGCACGGGTTCACACTTATTTGCGAATTTCCTGCTACCATGGAATAATTCTTTCATTTGGGCATTTTCATCAAACCTATGGGGGACATGCTTCGCTTATTCTACCATTTCTACACCTAAAAGTCATGAACACATCACGTAGAAAACAACTTCAAGAGGTTTTATCACATTAGTTCTACATACTAGGGTCAAAGCTCATAAATTTTGTAGAGAAACATAAATCAAAACTCCACAATACCTTGAACATCCATTTCAACTTATACAATTCATAAACAACTCATAAACATAGAAATCTTTTAGTTTTTAAAAAGGGTTCTTTATCTTCTTGGATGAAAGGGACCCAAGAATCAATATCTACATACCTTAACCTTTGAAGTCGAATGAATTCTAATGCTTGAGACTCTATTCGTACTTGTAATAAATGATTCTCGAAGCCCACACTATGAAGAACTTTGTTCTTGAAGAAATCTTTAAGATTTTATGGATGATTTTTTGAAGATTAGGGTTCTTGAATTGAAACCCTAGATATTCTCTCTGTAGAGAATTAGAAGAGAAATGAAGAAATTAGGGTTTGAATGAGGGTTCCTCATATTTATAGAGGCTAAAAAAAGTAAGAAATAACCAAAATACCCTTGCAAAAATGCCCTTAAATTTCTGAAAAAATATTATTGACGACATTCGTGACAGGCCGTCAAGTTGGTGATAGGCCGTCACGAATGTCGTAAAAAAAGAAGAAATATTGAGTTTCTAGTTAAGGCTGATGACATTGGTGATACGCCGTCACGGGCATGATGAATTATCACAAAATATCGTCATTGGGGTCATAAATCTGCCCAGGGCTAACGACATTGGTGATAGGCCATCATGGGCGTGATAGCTTATCACGAATGTCGTCACCAGTTTCCCAGCCAAACATGCTGGAGTAAAATGGGCATAACTCGTTTCTCCGATATCAGTTGTTGACAAAATTGGTATCGTTGGAAATATATTTCAAAGATATTTCATTTGATATATAGTAGGTCATATAATTTGATATATGCAAGGAGTTATGGTCGATTAAAGTTGACCCAAATCTTTGACGATCATTAAAACTTTAACGATAGGAAAGATTTCAACTCGTCCATAAGTTAGGGGACATCTGTGATCTCAATTCATGCTCAAATATATTCCCACACGATTCAAAGTATTTCATACTTGGGATGATATTTTTGAAACATTTTGACTCGAATTTTTGCTTTACCAAATACGCTCTAAGGCTTAGACTGGAAAAGGATTTTGCGGGGCATTACATTATCTCCCCCTTGAGAACATTCATCCTTGAATGTTTCTTGATAGATTGAGAATATGGATTAATAGAACTTACTTAATAAATGAAAATATCTCAGATCAGGACTATGCAACTGGAGCGACTGACATATAGAGTTCTCACAATGGGCATGCATATCTGATGCATGGAATAGTCGACTGATGATACTTATAGCTGAATTCTTATAATACACATGCAGATCTAATGCATGGGCTCATATATGGGATGATCTCATGAATACATGATTGAACACACGCTGACAAGCTGAACACTTTCTTCTAAATACGCAAATCAAATGCATGAATGTCCAGTTAAGCTGACTTTTGAAAGTACGATCGGCAATGTAATGAAAAATGATGCTAACTCCATAAAAGAAAATTTTAACATGCATCGGGATGAATCTAATGGCATGCAACATCATAATACTATGGGGTATATCCCCCTTGGGACTCTACGTCTCTCTAAACACACTTCGCTGAAATACTGGAGCGGTGCGCAGGGCACCTACATACTGGGTATTAATTGACCGATCAAGATCTGAAACCTATGCATGACTCATGCTAACATATAATCTCAAAATGGGAGAAAAGTATCTAACAATGCATGTCATAAATATGAAGGGCTTATAACATACCTGGGTCTATTTCAGGGAATCCTTCCCGATCAAGGCGAGCCTAAAACACATGAAGTCTACCCCTTTGAGTCAGTACTCTACACTCTTTCCATACATCACTCGATACCCCAGACAAAAACTTACTCATACTCACTCTAGGGTCAGCTACAAAGTTGGGAGAATACTTAGCTAATTGGTTAAACTTAAGATAATACTCTCTACAAAGTCGGGAGCATACTTAGCTAATTGGTTAAACTTAAGATAATACTCTTTCACGGTCATAGAACATTGCCTTAGGTTCATGAACTCTTATACCTTAGCCTCTCTCATCTCTAGCGGGAAAAACCAATCTGGAAAGGTACTCTGAAACTTTAGTCAAGTCATGGGAGCTGCATTCTCCCCTCTACTTTTCTCCCATATCACTACCCAATCATAAGCAATGTCTTTCAACCTATAAGATGTTAACTCAACACTCTCGTCCTCAGAAACATGCATAATCTAGGTGATCTTCTTTACCACCTCTAGAAACAACTGCGGGTCCTCACCTACTACTGGCCTAAAAAATTTAGGCAAGTTTATTTTCATGAAGCTTCTAATCCTGGCTATGCGAGAATTCCTATTTTGCTGAGGTAGGACTGTAGCCTGACGATTTCCATGAACATTAGTCATAGCTTGGGCTAGCGCCTAGAAAGCAGCCCAAAACTCTGTATATAACACACTCTCATTCTCAGGATCTACTAGCTGAAGGGGCTGGTCATCGACCCACGACCAAAATCTATGTGAGGAGGCATACTTTGTACTTGAAAGAAAGAAGTGGATTAAATAGAGGATCAACTTGAGCTCATGCCTACTCACATAAAATGATCATTGAAAGAAAATAAACTGTTCCTAAGAACATCCTGTAGCCTCTTGTAAATAAATGTGGCACGCTACATACCCATTAACAAGACTCTACTAGATGCGGCTTTCAGACTCCCTAGGATACTCTTGAACCTTAGGATCTGATACCAAGTTTGTAACGCCCCGAACTCCCATCCCAAGATGTCACACGGTGCTTATGACCCCGAAGGACCACCCTTTACTAATATCTGTACCTATATACTGCATAATATCTCAAATAAATACAAAAACTAGACATAAGGTTCAACACATCTATGAATACTCATAATACACATCAACAACATCCGACTAAAAAGCCTCTAAACTGTCTGAACTGTGGAGTTGATAGGAAAAGTGCCCAACTAACTCCATCAACTGAAAATAAATAAAGTCTAAAGAAATAATAGTAAACTGATATTCATCCTCAAAAGAAGAGGACTCATGCTACTACTGCTGACTGCGACTGAATTGCTGAGGATACTCTAGATCCTGTTCCTCTGAACTAATGGTGTTAAATAAATCACCATTGCATAAATGCGTCAGTACAGGAATGTATTGAGTATGTATACGGGGTAGGCTAATTCAAGGGCTCATGCATGCACAATATCTAAATTGAATAATCATGAAGATTCCACATGAGAACACATACATGAATGTATAGACCATAAACACAATCATCAAAACTCTAGATAATGAAACTCAGATACCTCTTGACTGCAGACTGAACTCACTACTAACACTGAGATACTAAATTACTGACTCATCTGATACTGATAACTAAGGATCTAGATGTACTTACATCAAGGACTAAATTCTGATCTTACTTCTTTTGACTGACAGAGTTAGAGATCAACTTTTGTAACAGATTATTCTGGAAGTGATTATCAATGATAAGAAGTATAATCATGTCTGAATCTGACAATAAGAATACTCAATAGAATAAAGAATCTGAGATGGAGATCAAGCCTACATAATAGGAGATCTATATATATTATAATAATAATACTCAACATGGTTTGAGACTAAGATCAAGCCTCTCTGACAGGAGATCTCTAGATATGATCACGAGAATACTCAACTGAATCTGAGACTTAGATCAAGCCTCTCTGATGGGAGATCTCTAGTAATGATAATAAGCATCTACATATAAGATTAGGCCTATCTGATGGGATGATCCATGAACTAATGAAACTATTTGAGTTCCATACTGGGATAGACGACTGTACCATACAGTCTTAATTTCTGAAGAGTGATACTAAAACTGCAACTATGGGAAGTAGTTACTTAACCGATATGCCCCTACCTACCATAGGTAGGGTCCAACTTGTGACCCCAACTGGAAGGGTCTCAATACCATGCCACGGGTAAAGACCTCTTTGGTCAAGCCTCTTTGACGGGATGACTCTCGCAGAAAGTCATCCTGAGGCAATATGATAGTCAAACATCTCTGACGGTGACAACCTCTACTGATGGGAGACTCCTACATCTTGCGTTGGCTATGCAGTTCTAGAGTTTAGGGATTGTTCCTAACAACTCAGCCTCTTTGATGGGAGAGCCGCCATCCCTTCCCTCGCTCGATGCTAGCTTCTACTCCCAACTGAAAGACTCTGAACTGAATTCTTAACTGAACATAACTGAACTGAGTCTGTTACTGATCATGTTTCTCAAAAGATCTAACTGAGTTACACTGAGATTACTTAGTTCTGTATCTGATAGAAAATGTATCAAATCATAGTATCTGACTGACGATACAGAGCTTGAATAGATTACTCGAATCTCTTTTGAGATTAGAATTGAATACTATTAGAACTGAGCAGATTATAGGATTGAGGCTAGATTACTAGCGATACAAAGATTACAGAAATAACTGAGATTACTGAGCTTTCTTAAGTTTTAGCTTATCTGAGGATACAGAGTTCTATAGTTCACTAATTTTGGAGAATCATGGCTCGACTGGAGTTATTGAGAAATCAACATAGGTTCTAGACAATAGCTCTATTATCGGGTATTAATACCCCCAGGACTTGAGAGCGTAAAAGTAAAACATAATCATTCATTCATCATCACAATCATTCATGTATGATCATAATCATTCATGCATCATTATAATCATTAAAGCATCTTCCCAATCATTAACATAACTTTTCAAGTAAATAGGAATAACAAACGTCTATTCATCATCATATTCGCCAAGGGGTCACTTTAAGCATCACGAAATCATAATCACATAATAATGTAGGGGAAATATGCTACTAGATTATACTCCATTCAACAAGGTTTTACCTCAGCTATTTCATACCTATATCAGTCTTGATATGTGTTTGGATATCACATAGCTTGGGAAAAATTCTTACTATCATGTCCCAACTTAATTGGGGATTTCATGCTATCTTGGCACATTTCACTCACTAAGGCATTTTATCAAACACTAGGCATGCATGGGTTCACACTTATTTGGGAATTTCCGACTACCATGGAATAATTCATTCTGTTGGGCATTTTCATCAAACCTACGGGGGACATACTTCTCTTATTCAACCATTTCTACACCCAAAAGTCATGAACACATCACATAGAAAACAACTTCAAGAGGTTCTATCACATTAGTTCAATATACTAGGATCAGAAGATCATAAATTTTATATACAAACATAAATCAAAATTCCACACCTTGAACATCCATTTCAACTTATACAATTCATAAACAACTCATAAACATAGAAATCTTTTAGTTTTTAAAAAGGGTTCTTTATCTTCTTGGATGAAAGGGACCCAAGAATCAATATCTACATACCTTAATCTTTGAAGTCAGATGAATTCTAATGCTTGGGACTCTATCCGTACTTGTAATAAATGATTTTCGAAGCTCACACTATGAGGAAATTAGTTCTTGAAGAAATCTTGAAGATTTATGAATGATTTTTGGAAGATTAGGGTTCTTGAATTGAAACCCTAGATATTCTCTCTTTAGAGAATTGGAAGAGAAATAGAGAAATTAGGGTTTGAATGAGGGTTCCTCATATTTATAGAGGCTAAATATAATAGATGGGATGCAATATATTCTCTCTTTTTTGGTGAAGGAAAACACCCAAGGCCACTCCACTTGTATCACACATTATCTAAAAAGGTCTAGACCAGTTCAGTGATACTATAATAAGCACCAAAATCAACCTCTTCTTTAAGCGTTTGAAATCCTTGATAAATTCATCATCAAATATAAATTTCACCTCCTTCTCTAAAAATTTGCATAGTGGGGCTGTGATTTTAGAGAAGTCCTTGATAAATATTCTATAGAAACTGGAGTGACCCAAAAAACTTTATATACCTTTAACTGATACTAGCGGAGGCAATTTTTCAGTCACTTTTATATCCGATTTGTCTATGTCAATGCCACATTTGGAATTTTGTTCCCTAAAACTATACCTTCTCATACCTTGAAGTGACATTTTTCCAAATTTAGCACCAAATTGTATTCTTCACATTTCTACTGTACACTAGCAAGATGTGCTAAGAAATTATCAAAATAATATTCGACTACTGAGAAGTCATCCATGAATAATTCAATCATATCTTCCACCATGTCAAAGAATATAGACATCATACATCTCTGAAAAGTGGTAGTGTATTGCAATATTCGAGCAACATCCTTTTGAATGCAAAGGTCCTATAGGGGCAAGTAAAGGTATTCTTTACTTGATCCTCGAGAGCAATCCCAATTTGATTGTATCCTAAGTAACCATCAAGAAAATAATGCAAACCACTGTAGGAGAGTATGTCCAGTATCCGATCTATGAATGGCATTGAAAAATGGTCTTATCAAGTCCATTTGTTTGACTTTCAGTATTACATGCATACCCTCTATCCATTTACTGGCCTCATTGGTAATAATTAATTCTTTTCATTTGGAACCACTGTGATCTCCCTTTACTTTGGTACACATTGAACCGAGCTAACTCACATACTGTTTATACTAGGGAAAACCACCCTAGTATCTAACCATTTAACTATCTCCTTCTTTACCACTTCTTACATAGAAAGGTTTAGTCATCCCCAATGCTTAATAATGGGAATGTTATCCGGTTGAAGCTATATCTTATGTGTGAATATAACTAGTGCTACCACCACAATATTAGTAATGGTACATGCAATAGCATTCTTAAATTTCTGTAATACCGATATCAATGCTTCTATCATTGCATCTGCCAAATCTACCTCAAAGATCACTGTTAAGTTATTATTGGTCCCCAAGAATTCATACTATAGGTGAGAAAGAAGGACCTTTAATTCTAATACTAGTGGTTCTTCAATCAATTATCTCTAAGGAGGTATGGTTTTATTCTTTATGTTAAGATCGAGCTTCTTAGAGGGATACTTGTAAGATCCTATTCTATGTAGAGCATGAACCATTTCATCATAGTCAACTATGATTACCATCCCATCATCCTCAAAGTTCATTATTACCATGGCTAAGGCTTTTACCCTAAATCTTTCTTCAATAGGCACATCAACTATGATCATGTCATCATCCACCACATCAATCACTACCACAACTCATAATTTATCTTGTAGTTATATTGTCATGCATATATTCAAAATAATTTTCTCATTATTCCACTTAAAGTTAATCTATTCCAAATCCATATCAATCTATACTTTGTCAGTAGCTAGTCTAGGTCTACCCAATATAATTAGAGAATAGGTATCTACTTCACAATCTAGAATCATAAAATCAATCAAATAAGTGAATAATGCTACACTTCTGTGTTACGCATGATACCTACCGGCTTCTTTACCAATGAATCTTTCATCAATAACCTTGCTGAGGTAGGCTTTATTTTACTAACCCCATGACCTTATATATCACCAATGGCATAATATTTAATCCTACTCTAGTATCATATAGGGCCTGACTAACCTCATACGGTCAAAAAGAACATGGGATGTTGAATAAACCTGGATCTCCTTTCTTTTTAACTAAAGTTGTATGAAAACTTTAGCAAAATTCATTGACTATGTTCTAGAGATCTTCGCCAATCAAGTCATCATTAACATCACTGTCAAAATTATTATTCGTCAACATAGCTTCTCAAACCCTACCTTAAGTGGTTTTATAGCATGATCATCCTTCTTTTTTTTCTCATTTGTCATAGGAAAATAGTGGTTGTTAGGTAAAGAGTCATCCCAAGTATCAATGGCCATAGTATGAAAAGTGTAAGAGGATGTTGCATATTATTATCAGGTACTGCTTCTGACTGTCTCTCCACTATAGTGATAGAGATTTTCCGATACTAATGCTATAGCTACCTAATAGTATTTTCATATGACTCAACCTTTTTGGATAATCCAACTATTTCAGCTTTGAGTTCATTCAAGAAAATCGCTTGGCTTTCCTGACCTTTTATCAACATGGTCACTATCCCTTCTATTCTAAACTTTGCCTTTTGGTTGCCAAGTGGAATGTTCTTATCTCTCTTATAATGATAGTTTTGACCTCTATTCCCTTGCCCTTGGTCTTGGAAACCTACCGACTAATGATAACATACTTTACCTACTTAGATACCCTAAATTCATATAGTTTCAAAGAATTGATGGTTTCAAATTGCTTGACCAACTCACTAATTTCCATTTGTAGTAATAAAATCTCCTGGACTATAAAATCCTCCGCTACTTTCTATGTACGGTAAACTCCAATGTCAAAGATATCTAAACCTCTCCCAACCTACCGAGTTTGCCTCTCTTGGATAGTTAATGAGATTTGATCAATAATAAATGATGCTATCAACCATCATAATCTCAGGATAACTCTATAAAAAAGAGTGTACCATTACTCTTTAAGTAGTAGTCAAGGCTCTATAGAATATCTCTGATAAGCTTATCCCCGATATCTAGTGGTTAGGTACTATACTCAATCTCTTCTTAAATTAAAAGCATGCATTATACATAGATTTTGAGTTTAGCTGCCAGTAATTGTAAATCTCATCCTTGAGCTATAATACCCTAGATGGAGAAAATAACCTATTAAAGAACTATCTACATCGCTCCTTCCATGTAGTAATAGTTCCTCTCAGCAGTTCCTTAAGCCATAATGATTTTTCTCCCGTAAGCGAGAAAGGAAAAATCCGTAGTCTCTGTGCCTCCTAATCTACCCTTAATATGGTCTGTGAAGTGCATATATCAATGAAATTTTCCAAGTGCATGTTTGCTTCATCTTTTGGAAACCCCACAAACACATCCTTCAAGTATAAGAGCTGAATCATAGTGCTGGAGATATTGAATTTCACATAAGGAGATAAGGCAGAAGGAATAGTGGCTCATGTATCAGCTGGCTCATTGTATTTAAAATATTCTTTATCATCGACATATGGATGAACAAAATAATCTTCTTGGATCGCTTAAAGTTGAATTCTTTTTTGATTTCCATAAGTGTTGCTTAGTGGTCTGCAATCTATCTCTCAACAACATCCTGAACTCTATCTTCAGGGAGATTGTCCATCATTGCTTCTAACATCCTAATATATAGTTGTAGGATCCTCTCTAAAATCAGTGGGAGTAAGGGATTACCTCTACTTCATATGCTAGACATACAACGATGTACGCCCAACTATGAACAAGAAAAGAAAACCTAAAAAAACAACTTCAATCCATAAATCAACACCATGCTCCCCAAAAATGGCAATTTCTTAATGTCGTCCAAGTAGTACCTCCTTTTAGGTGATGATATGGTCGCTGTCAAGATATAGTAACCCAAATAAGGTTAGGGTCAAATCCTAAGTAAACATGTTGTTTGTAGTTAGCAGCATTTATAGTTTAGATGTAGTACTGGAAAGTTAATTTAGGGATTTGTTTATAATAATCTCGAACAAGTAACAATATTAACTCTAGTTGAAATTAATTATGGGTGAAAACTAGATTTGTGTTCTCCCTGTCATCTCAACTTTGTAGGTTTATCGCGCGTTTTTGAACTAACCTATAAGACATTTATTATAATGAAGATAAAGCAATGGATGTCATGGGTATTGGTTTCCCATCAACAATCGGACTTTCCTACTTCATCAATTTTCCAAGGTTTCCACAACACTATCTATGGGTATTAGCTACTCATGATTGTGAAGAAATTAATAAAATTCATGTTGTAAAGTAAAGATTAAATAACAATGATAATATGAAAGAAAACCCATAAATGTAAACTGAATAATCAAGTAAATTAAGTATAATGGAATCCCAAGATCAGAGATGGATCATGAAATCAAAATATGTTTCTAAGTGTTATAAGTGTGTAACCTTTATCTCTCATATAGAACATAAAAGCTATTTATAGTATTAGAGAAAACCTTTCAAACTAAGCCCAAATGAAATAGGAGAAAATCGAGTCAGTGGCCACTAGGGGTGTGCATCGGTCGATTTGGTTCAATTTTATATGTTATTGGTTCAGTTTATTATTTTTCGGTTTTTAAATATGTAAAACAAATAATCAACCAATATAATATTTTCTGATCCGTTTCAGTTTATCGGTTATTGGTCCTTCACGATTCGGTTTTTGATTGAACCAATAAGAAAATACTTATAAAATAGAAATAGTAACAACTAACATAAAAAAATAAAATCTTAGTTACCGCCAAAATCCTACGCAATGCATTTTAGTTTACATGAATCTTTAAACTTGAACAAAATGTTAGTTAGAAAAAAAATTCAATCCTAATTGTTGGAACCTATAAATGCTTTAAGCTTTTCAATGCGATAGTAGTCGATATTTATATTGTGTCTTTATTTCTCTGAATCAGTTAATACTTTGTGAATCACTGAATTATGAATAAATAGTCCATATAATATATATATGCATACACATATCTATCTATCTATCTATCTATCTATCTATCTATTTATCTATCTATCTATCTATCTATCTATCTATCTATCTATCTATCTATCTCTCCTTCTCTCTCTATATATAGATAGATAAATAGATAGATAGATAGATAGATAGAGAGATATTTATATAAATTACATAAATATGGATAAAACAATAACATAGTGTATCCTTACTGGGTTATCGATTTAACCAATAACCCAATAAGCTAAAATCGAAACCAAACTGCTTACCCAATAACTTTTTTATATAAAACCAATAAAATATTATTAACCCAATAACCCAATTACCCAATATCAATAACCTAATAATAATTTTATTAGTTTGGTTTATCAATTGGTTCAGTTTTTGCACACCCTTAGTGGCCACCCGCTTCCAGCACCTGCGGACTGGCAGGGCGCAAGTACTACCCGAGGCCTAGGTAGCAGTCACAGGTAGTAGCAACAAAAATACTGCAATGTTTAGCTCTTTAGATTTTGACTTTTTGGCACCTGCTTTGTGTACATACTGCCCATAGGTCCTTCTTGTGGCCATATATTAACTTGGTTAGTGTCAAAAGTCAGTTTTATCTCTTCTTTGAATCTCAAACATGAATTAATCACGATCAATATAGAAAATATCCCAATCATACATAATCTCTCCTAAAGTAACCAAAATGCCTTTTCACAATTTTTATGAACTTATCATCCAAATCAAGGTTTTGTACAGAACATACCCAAAATAGATAATATCTAACAAAATCACTAAGAAGCTTGCATATTTTTCTCATTTTTAGCGTTGAAAGTGCTATATTTCTATAGCACATCAGGAGGCTGTAGGGCATTCTTAAGATATTTTATCTTTAACTCCATGTTGTGTGTCAATATGTCTTTGAACTTCTAGCATATTCTTGACTCTATTCTATTCCAAATCGTTGAAATGAGGTATTCCATAAATATCGATGGGATTTGAGCACATGTTCCTAAATTTTCAGCATAACTCAAAGAAATGAGTCAAAGATAGATAAAAATGTTCTGCAGTTTTAGCCAAAGGGTTTAGGGCCATCCCAGGATCTAATAAAATTTTTGGCCTCTTTAGCATTTCAATATTTAGCATAAAGGATTTTGACTCTTTTATGGATACCTCACATCTGTAAATGAGGTCAGCTTCTTCAAGCAGTTCTTAGGACAAAGTTGGTTTGTTAGCGTTTAACAGGGTTCTGTGTCTATTTCGAAGTATGAGGTTGGGTTTCTTGTGTGGGCTAGACATATTCTTATGTTATATCTTTTAGAGCATGGGTAACTTTACGGATTTATTAGAGAATTAGTTTTGCCTCTCTGTTTGGCATTAAAGCATTTAATAACAGTTGGGACTTTCTTTTCATTGGTTATCGATCATGTGAGGGTAATAAAGAGAGAATATATTAATACTTATGAAGATGGCTCTTACATCAGTCATGGTAGCCTCAGTGGGTAGTGTTCCCATCAAACTTTGTAGAGTATTCGATACAGATCTTTAGGCCGTGGTAGTTATTTTAGATCAGTTGATACAGTACCTTAGAGTATACCAGGATCTTGCCATAGTTATAGTGATATTGGTCATTGGTCTAGAGAATACCCATATGTGAGTTGGTTGTTTAGGCAGAGCTAATATATATACTTGGCTAGCTTAGAGTTCTTGAAGTATGTTGCAATTATAGGGAGATAGTCATTTCAGTATGGAGTGTCCCTAATGTTGGTTGGTTAACTAGTTGGAATCAACTCTTATTTCTTGTTAGGTTAGAGCTTTAGAGGTTTTCTATGATATAAGGAAGATCGGCCACTATTCTAGAGAGTGTCCATGGCATATGATTATTAGTCATTCAACTTATTTAGATTAGTCTCATAGTGTTGTGGCATCTTTAATTGAAGGTAGGGTATTTAGTACCACAATTGGTGGTTCAGGCATTTAATTTAAGTTTGGACTCATTTAGAATAGTACTCCTTTAGGCATATCGAGGATTATGATTTTGGATTTTCTATCCTGATAGGTGCATTTTTTTGCCTTTACCTTTTTATTTAATTGTATTACAGGTTTTTGTACCCATCGATGATTAGGTTCCTTGGTAGGTTTGTATTGATTGTTGTTTTCCTTGGTATAGATTTGAAGATTTATCACTACCCTAGTAGATGATTTCTTTTACTAATAGATAAAGTCAATTAGAATTGATGTTTTGATAGAGGTGTCGTATTTGGGTTCAAGTCCTATTGACTTTGTCATATTGGCCTTCTTGTGGCCCTATAGTTGCACTTGTTGTTGATTTCATTTTTGGTACCACCTACTCTATATACTAGTACTTCTATTGCTTTTGTTACTATAGCCATTGCTCTATGTTGATTGATCTTTGCTTCTTTGGTGATTGGACTAGATTTACCCAGTTGGAATTCCCTTTCTCATAATTTTTTTTGTTGGTCTAGGTAGATAGCTCAGTTGGATGATTTCTCTCTTATAGAGAAGTGAGGTTGGTTGTTTTCCACTTTTAGTGGCAAGGTTAGATCAGTTGTTGAGTGGGTTATGAAGGGGGAGGTAGGTTATCTTTCCTTGGTTCTATTATAGTTCTAGAGTTTGTAATTAGGTTTTATTGCATATTTTAGAGTTTGAGATTATGGGCTTGCATTCTATGTTGCTGATCTTTTTGTATTAATTATCCTTCTCTCTATAGTCTATTTTCTTGGTTGACCAGTTTTGCATCCTTTTTTCTAATTTGGCTAGAAATCCCAACTATTGGTCTTGATGTTGATGCTAATGCCAAGAGGTCTTGGAATTGCCTTTAAGGTTTGTTGGGTTTTTTTTAGGTGATAACTTTGATCTTAATATTAGTTTAAAGTTGGAAACTATATTCTTGCGGTGATATAGTTATTGTTCCAATAAATCTAAGAGAGGTGGAGATAGCTGATCTTTACTGTGATTGCTTTTTAAGTTGGCAAAGTGGTTATTCATTACTGAGATAGAGTATTTTATTAAATTATTTTTATCCAAGAATTCATTTCTCAAAGTTGCTAGAGTTTTGGATATTCTGAATATTGTTTGTAGCATTGGTGGTTTCTTTGTCTATTCTTTGAAGATTTATTCCCTCCAACTGATACGGAGTTGAATATTTATGCTTTAAGACTATGGTTATCCTTCATTGTGATTTTGTGTTTCAACTACGTTTTGATTTTGGCTCTAGAAAGATACAGTAGGAATATGCCTAATCTATGATAGTGAAGGTGAGTTAGGTGTTTGCCTTTGGTTTAGACTTGTTGGCTCAGGTTTGGAATCATGACTCTTTGAATGATGGTGTGAGGGTTGTGATAGACTTGGAGTATGGATACTTACCAATCTATAGGATTGAGTTAGGTAGTTAAGATCGAGCATTTTAGCCTTTGTGTTGATATTTTAGCTGGGAGTTGTAGAGATTGGGTACAACCTGAGCTTTCAGATTTGTCTCAGTTGGTGTTCACCTATGCGTACGAAAATCGTACTCCTTGTACACCTGTTTGGTCTTCTTCAGTTTGGATGGATTGGTGCTAGTAGATAATTAGATGATGGCCCATTCGCACTTTGTAACACCCCGAAAATAGGTCTCGAGACATCACAGGGTGCTTAGGGCTATAAGTAGCCCCAAGCTAAACCTTTGATCCTATCACACCTCATAATAACTCATTCAAGAAGGAATATACAACACACTGGCACTGTCATATCAAATGAAAGGAAATACGAAGGTAATACTCGGTCCAAACGACCACAACACTGGAAATCTCAACACAACCACAGTCTGATAACTGGTCTGACAAAGCCTCTACTACTCCATAAACTAGAGAGCCATTGGGAAAGGTCCCTAACTGACTCAAACTGAACTAAAAGTAATGACATAAAACTCACATATTAAAATATCTGAAGATAGGTCCTTGAACCATGAGGACTCACCACTGGAGAATTATAGACAAAAGGTACTCCGGAATCACTGATGAGGCTGGGACTGAGCACCTGAACCTACATTATAAGACAATGTAGCACATAGATGTATATATGGATCGGCACTTCCGAATGTACTGAGTATATGGGGGTGTATGTATTTACATAAAACAATATCAATACTCTTTAATTTAATCATGCATGCAAATAGGAATGACTCACATGACTTGAATAAGTCTAAAATGTAAAGCTCATAAATCATGTAGAATGAAGCATGTAACACAAATCTCGGGAGTCATTATACTTTGTCTTTAAAATCTATACTCTTCCCTTATTCTCATTACTCATAGGTTGAAGGAAACTTTAAACATTGCTTTCAACTCATGCATATATCTTGTGGGGAGTAAAATTTCTTTAATGCTTAAGAACTTATAGCTCTTTTGAACTCAAACACTTGGAACTCAGAATCATATAACTTTGGAAAATACTTCAAGAAGTTCATTCATTATAGAAAATATCTCATCCCAAAGCTTTAGGGAAAATATTCTATCTCAATGGAAAATACTGTAGTTTAGGGAGGTTCTCTAAACTGACATAAACCATACAAGCTACATGGATTCAAATGTCTTGTCCTCCTAAGGAAGAAACCTCACGATGGGGAGAGGCTTCATACTCTTGCCAAGGAGTATAACCTCAACTCAGTGATCACTTATCTCGGCCTCGGGCCCAATCATCTCAGCCTCAAGCCAAAAATCTTAAACCCATGGTGGTATGTAGTTCTAGGGTAAGAAACTATAGTAACTTATGCAACTCAGTGCTAAATACTTCTCCCTTTAGTTTATCTCTCTCATTTCATGAAAATCTACTTTCAAAATAATCTTATGGTTCATAATAGCCTAACAATCAAATCTGTAATCTCATGTGGTAGAGTTGATTTCAAAACTCTATGACCATTAGGTCAAAACATTTCTCAATAATCTCAAAATACTCAAATCATGGGTGCTTATAGCACAATAGTTCATAAAATTGCAAGGCTCAAGTAGGGCTTAATGACCCATAATTCAAAATCAAGTTAAAACTCATCATAATACATAATAGATAGCATATAGATTCATAATTCATGTAGAAATCTGGAAGTTACATCAATTTGTCTCATAATATCAACATGAAGTTACAACAATTTGTCTCAAAATATCAACATACTAATATACTTCAATATTTCAAACATTGCAACTATTAACTTCTCAAGGATTAAAATCATGGGGTAAAAACCCAGCTTCAATTTCTCAAGAAATCATGTAAAAATCATGCCATTAGACTCTAAATTCATGGGTAATATCAAAAGATTGCAACCAATAACAATGGGTGAAAAACCCCAATTCAATTTCATGTAAAATCTCATAAATTGTAGAAAATTATAGTTTAAATAAGCCTTTGGGCACAAGGGTGAAAGGAATACCCTTGTTCAAAACCCCACATACCTTGAATTAGAAGCTTTGGATGAACTCTCACTTTTGGGACTCTATTCGTACTCTTGAAAGAGGGTTCTTGCAAACCTTGACTTGGGAACCTTGAATCTTGACTCAATTTAGAAAATCTATGGTGGATTATTGAGATTCTTGGAAGAGGTTTTGGCTTCTTAGGGTTTTTGTTGAGAGAAAACTTGTGAAAATCTTCATAGAATGCTTGTAAATGACTTTAATTTGGTGTTTGTACGGTTTAAGAGGCTTGAAAAGAGTCCAAAGTTCTCTTTTTAACTTTTGTATAAAGCTAGAAAAATTGAGCTGGGAACCTAATTTTATGGGCCACCGCGATGCGCCACTATCGCAATGGTTCACTAGAAATTGACAAATGGGAATATGGGAGTCATCACGATGCGGAGCCATCGTGTTGTCCTTCTGGTTGGGACCTGAAACTTCAGCGCGACGTGTCACAATCGTGATAGGTCACTAGAAATTGACTATTGAGAAATTGGGGTCCTCAGTGATGCGCCACTATTGCGGATTTCCACTGAAATTTGACAATTATCAAATAGACCATTTTCGCGACGCACCAAACACTAAAATGACACTATTTTACGATTAGGACTTAAATTAGCCATAACTTCTTACTCGAGCATCGAATTTTGGAGATTATTATATCGATGGAAAGCTTATCGAATTTACCATATGATAAAAAGTTAAAATTAGGGAAATTATATGTGGTTAAAATGATATTCACTTAGGAAGTTACTCCTTAACCTTCTCGAGGAGAAATTAAGCTTAGGAAAAATTCATGGTATTACAAACTTAGTGATGGTCCTTTTGCTTTTGACCTTGATTTTTAGGTTTTTTTCAGAGATTTGGATAATCTACTAAGCATTAGTAGCATGCTCAAGTTGAGCTTAACTTAGTTTTATCCTTAGTTGATGGGACATCCTGGAGAGAATTATTCAATGGTGAGTATTTGTGCTTTAGACCCTCAGCTATCAATTTCAAGGGTCATCAAAACTAGTTGTAGCACTAGCATTGGGTTACAGACATGGGTTATCTCCATTTATGTTCCTTAATAGCACCTTATGGTCTTATTCTCATACGTTTTATTATGGATTTTGGTGGATCAACTTTATTTGTTTGAGGATAATCTGATGGAGTTGCATGGATAGGTAATGAGTGACCTTTTTCTTGATTTGGAAAATATAAAAGGTTTGGAAAGGCAAAAGAAGGTTGTATTTGGATATTGGAGTTGGTTGCATAATTTATGTCTTTGATTGTCTTTAACTAGGATGAGTTTTTGCCTCATTGTAGTAGTATCAATATGGTATCAGTTTGTTGTTGTTTTGATTTGTATGCATCAGCCTTACTTGGTTCATTAGAAGTCCAATTGGTTGTTCAAGTTGAGTTTTGGTTTTTTAAAAATTAAAGCATGGAGTTTGGTTCAGAAAGGGAAACCTATGGAAAAAACCATTGGAAGAATTGTTTCTTCTAAGAGGATATCTTTGGAATCATTCTTAGAGCATATGGGAGCCAGAACCCCATCCCTTTGAGATTTTGTGATCTTCCTATACATACTTTCATGAATTAAAGTCATTTTAATAATGGATATTGTAATGATCCTCTAGGTCATATCCTCATATATATGCATTTTCAGAATTTTGAGCCTTCCTACAACCACAATAGGTCATTTATGAATTGTTGGAATTGTCGATTTGGCTATCGAACAATTTTTTTAGGTTTTAGGCTTATTTCACTATTTTGGAGTTATCTCTTTTTAGGAATTAGGACCGAACCAAAAGTCCTAGTAAACAATATCACATGATAATTCCAACAGTGCCCTTAGCTCTAAAAAGTTTATTCTATGCTAAGAGTGACCTAGGTTTAGGTCCTGAGGTTTACAGACTCATTTTGGGAAATATGGTGGATTATATAAAATAGAACTATAGGCATGGGCCCCATATTTAGTCGAAACAATCTCGGATGAAAGCTTTGATGGTTTCATTTGTGTTCATAGTATAGAATTTGGAATGGTAGCAAAATTCTCTTGAATGCATGGGTTTTTGAATGAATATCAAATACCCGGTCAGAGTTTATTTTGGAATTAGCAAATTCGATGCATCGTACCATCTAGAGAAACTGCCTAAGCAAAACTTTGGTCACTTAAGTGGTAGTCACTTATGTGTCAATGTAATCACTTTAGCGATCACTATTAGACCCACCCCAACTATTTAAGCGTTGGCCTTGTAGCTTAATAGTATGTCACTAACGCGATGCTCGGTTGTTTAAGTAAGGGAAAGATGTTTCTGGTGGATCGCTTAAGCGATCACTTAACCGCTTAAACAATGATCACTTAAGTGATCGTTTAGTCACTTAAGCCACACCTGGGGATTGTTAAATCCCTTTCTTGACAAGAAATTCCCATTAATATTCATATTATTTTCCACCATTTTAGAGCATGTAGAGAGGGAAATAGTAGGGAATCATCAATTGAAGGTAAGATGAGATACCCTAACATTCCTTGGTCATTTTTCATTATTTTTTTCATTGATTTCCATAATATTTCATGGTAAATTCATTGAAATTAGTTCTTTAAATCTCTAAACCTTAGGGGCTTATTTGGGCCCCAATTCATGCACCATTTGTGTTCAACTTTTTAGCAGACATTCCTTGTCCTTTGAGGGACCTCGTTACAGATTCAATTTGGATTCCATTTATGAGCCTCATCGACCCGTTCTTGACTTGAATTTAGCCTTGACCCTTTATATTGTAATATGGGTCTCATTTTACTACTAATGATATTTATGTTATTCTTTTGATAGAATGGCTATATTTTGAGATCGTGGAGCAATGATAGATGATTTGAGTGTGAATCGAGGTAGAATTTTATCTACTCTTTTTCATGAAATAGTGTATTATGTATTGCATGCTAGGTATGAATTTTAGAATGTGATTATGGTTAGAACACCATGACTTAGCCTAAACTATAAGCTCAGGAGAAGAAGGGTGAATCGGCCCTTAAGATGAAATACCTGTTATGCATATCTTATTACCTAAGGTTACTTGCATGTTTGACATAGTTGAGTCTAATGAACCTTCAATACAAGGTTTACTACTTAATTTAATGTATTATTATGTTTTCCCAAATTATGGGATTATTGTTATGCTTGTTATATATTATTGGGCCAAGGGTCCTGATATGATATTAGTTAGACTTTGGGTGAGTGATTTATCCTTGTAAAGGATATAATCATAGTCTATGGATATTTAGATGCTTATAATAATATTGTTTTGATATCGGTGTTGGCATGCATAGATTCTGTACATTCATGCTCACTTAATGGTATTATTCCTACTAAAAAATGGTTTTACTATAGTTTTCCTAAAAAGGGATTTATTCTCACTTTTTAGTTTTAAAATGGAATTCTTTAATAATGGTAATTGTACCACCTTAATGGATGACTTGGGAGTTTTTGAGACTCAAAATTATATTTTAGAGATTTGACCGATTGATACTGATTGAATCTCATAATTGATATTGGGCTAAAGATTTATTGACTTACACTCTTTTAGTCATGATTTGAGTTTTTTAAATTATATATATATATATATATATTTGGTGATGGATGAAGGAGATTGATGATGATGATGATAATTAAAAATCTTGGATCGAGACCAGGTCGGTGTATATGGGTACTCCTGAACCGCCTAGGGCCCCCTTCTATTACGAGCCAGCATGTCTGGGAAGAGAGGTCTTCGTAGGTCATGCCTTTTCGAGCCATCGACCTGGAGGATATGTATACACTTGGTTATCTTATGGCATATGCCTGTAACAATTATGTTGTTTGGTTCCTATGTCTAACTTCCTTATGGGGCACTGCATAGTTATAGGTTATGAATGTCACTTCTTGTGTGTTGTGTTCTGATTAAACATTTCAATTTATGGGGCCCTATTAAATTATTGCTTTTCTAGTCTAACTGATTACTTTATTGTTAATATTAATAATGTTAGTTTGTGGAAGGTTTATTATGGACTAGTACTGAGATACGAGGTCTGATTCTTATTTCTTTCTCTTACAGTTATTGTATTATGGGTCATGTTTAGACGTTTGGATTGGGGACCCTGGTTATGCCAACATAAGTTCTCACTATGATTAGAAGGCCTTATGATGTTAGTATGACAACCTTAGGTAGTACCTTTGAGTTAGTCACACATATATATATATATATATATATATATGTTTGTCTGTGTATATAGCTACAACATTACTATTATCATATATTCCTTTCTTCCTTCATTTATTCATGATGCGTATCCATTTCTTGGCCTTGTATACTACTATATATCCTTTTTCTTTTCTTTGTTTATATATTAGATAACGATAATAGTGTAGTTCTTAGTGCCTGAGTATGACTGGGATAGGATAGTTCATCATTAGTGCCTCCCAAATTTTATTATCTTAACTTCCTGGATATTTTCATGTAGTTTACATTCCTACTTGCATTCTATCTATATTTGTTTTATCTTTGGATCTCAGTCTATAGTTTCCTACTAAGTAATATGTTTCTGGTACTTATACAATACTTATGCAGCCTGCAGATCATAGTACAAATTCTCGATCGTAGTTGTGTGTATCATGCAGAGCAACTATGGATCAGAGGTTTAGGGTGAGCTTCAAGCATTCAAAGTTTTACTACCTCTAATGGATTAAACTGATCTACATATTATATTCTATGATGGATTGTACCTATATATTCATTTAGTACTTCATTTTGTATTCCTATATATTAGAAGCTCTTGTTCTGATTCCACTTGGTTTTGGGACTGTCTTATATGTAGTAATCCTATATTATATTTATACTACATTTTCCTTGTATTTCTTTTTGTAGTTAATTACTAGAAGTTTCATGCTAAAGGATGGCTTATCTATAAGTGGATTTATAGCAGGTTCCATCATGACCAGAGAAATTAGGCTGTGACAAAAAACTAATGACTGGGACACCAACAATACACTCCAAATCTATTAGAGGACATAATGCATTGATGCATAAATAAGAACTCACCATAGCTACAAAAGCCCTAATGATAGCCAACTCTTGAGCAACTCATAAAACACGAACTTAGCCTAAATATAGTCAATCAATACCTAATCCATGGAAATGAGTACTTTCTCCCAACAGACCCTTTCTTCAGTTATCGATAATGATACGCAAGCATATACCACCAACAAAAATTATCCTATTAAGTCATAATACGACGAATACATGCCAAAATAAGAATTTCCTTTATTCCTCATTTTCACCAAGTCACACTAAACTGATTCATGGACCTCATCATAGAAAAAATAGAGTACCCCACTTAATATAATTACCAATATTAAAACAATCACTAGTATACAAACCCAACAAACCAGAAAGTAAATCCTTAGACTTTCCATAATAGAAATAGGATATAGAACTAATTTCCCAACTCCAAAACCAAAACAATACCATGAAAGGACAAACAAACCTTCACTTTTACAACCCACCAAATAGTTTATCTAACCTTACAAACAAAATAGCAACAACCAACCTTACCTTACATAAAGATAGGGAACTAACCGAGTTAGCCGTCTAAGCCAATAAATGAGAATCACAAGAAGATTCTAACTATATAACACTACTCTATTCATCTATGAAGTTCAATAACAACCAAAATAACAACAATAATAACAACAATAATAACAACATAAGGTGTAGGAGGCATCAAGATGTAAAACATGACCAATATAACTTTTAGGACATAACAAGACCATTATTCAAAAAGTAAGGTACTTTAACCCAATTTCCATACCCTCAGGGAAATACCTCACTGATCCACTAAATCCACCACTAAAATAAATCATCTACGGGGGTATTCATATATCCATAACTCCAAACAAATGTATATAACAATCAGTATAGTGATATCGCAGCATAAAACCATTGACACATATGAAAATCCCAACACTAATTCAAATAGAAACTCAAAATATAGCATGTCAAATCACATCTATATTGATGAAGTCCAAAGTCATTGTCTGAACTTGCCCAAAAGTTAAACACCCAAGAATGTGGCTATGCAAACATTTTGGTTTTGAGCAAAATTTTGGCTCGAATTTATAATGATCATGATATGTGTTATATTGTATCCTTGTTGTGTGCTTTTCTAACTTGTGAAAGGGTTGGTTGATACATATTGATACATTAACTTTTTTTATGCTTGCCTCATCCCTCATTCAAAGATGCATGATCCAAGAGGGGGAGAATTGAAACACCTAGGCTTGAACTATTGAGAAGACAATAACCTTTTTTTGTGTGTCTCTGAGTTGGGTAGGACTAGAGACTTCAGTCGTACCTTTGGTCATAACTCGTACCCACCTTGCCCTTCCTTTTTGCACCTTGTTCAGTTCATGAGTATAGATCACTGTCTACTATATGACATGGTCTCCCCTTGGTCGTAACCAATGAAAATGAGATGTATACTACTCAACCATATAGACTGAAACCTCAAACCAAGAAAACTATTTTTGTCATAAGTGAATCTTATGGGTTAGGGGTGAGTTATACCCTTTGGATATGACTCAAAGATGTCCATTCATACTCACAATAGTATGGTTGACCTAGGAGAAGCCTAGCATATGAATTAGGGTTCCACTCATACCCTAGGGGACGATTGCTAAGGGAAGCATAGAGGGGAGTCATACCCTTGTATGAGTTAACTTCCCATCTTTTCATTAAGTGACTTGTGGTCATTTACCTTGCCTTAAACCCTAAGTACCTCCACTGTATAAGTCATTGTAGCCTCTTAAGTCTTTACTTACAAGACTTAAAACACACTAAAGGGTTCTTAGAGCAAGATTAGAGGATAGGGTTTCAAGGGAGCTCATCTAGTGTTAAGGAAAAGTCAAGATTCATGGTGATACAAGTCGATTTAGGCATGTATATCTTCACCTATTTAAATATCTCTAAACCCATGTATTTTACACTTGGATTAATAAGTGTACATAGTGGTTTTGAGATCCAATGAAAAAGGTTTTATTGCCTAATGATGGATGATGTTGAATCTTGATTAGACTTATGTTTATATGTGATATTGATGATGGATTGCATGTGTGGGTTCTTTTTGTGTGTGGATTAATATGAGGGTCTTGAGTAACCCTAATCTTGATAATAAATACCATGGAAATGGCCTTGTTGAAGGTATGCACATAAGGTGTTTATGAAAATGTCAAAGTGAATTGTCTAGTCGTATGTTGTGATGTTTTGAACTAGGGCAACAGAACAATAAGCATAGATGATTGATAAGTGATGTGGTAAAGATATATTGAGTCATGTATGTGAATTTTATGATGTTGCTGGGTTAATGACTAAAAAGAGGTTAAAACCCTAGTTATGATGATGACCTTAATATGTGTTGAGCTTTTTCATGGTGAGGATAGGGTGTAAGCTTGATAATGAAATGTTAATGGTTATGTGGGTATTGGTAAGCTTAAATGTAATTGATGATGTATTGAATCAACTACTTAGTCTATTAAAGTAATTAAGTGGTTAAATGGTTTATGAAGGTTAAATGTGTATCTATGGAATTAGTGAATATGAATGAGTCATGATGATGACTAAATTAAGATGAATACTTATATATGGTTGGTAACGGCCTTGTTGACCATGTGTTGAGTTATAATAATTGTGAATGCTTGGTAATTAGATGATAGAAACCTTGTTAGCCATGTAATGGACTAGCGCATGACTTTAAATAGGGTGATGGTACTTTAAAAATAAATGGTTGAAAACTAATGTTGTGTTGATGTTGTTAGCCAAATAATTGGTGAAACTATGACCATGTTAATTTGATTGATAAGAAAGGGTTTAATTCCCTAAGTTTGAACTTGAAATTATGTGTGGATTAAACTGTAGTATGAAAATATTGATGGTGAATGAATGAGTTAGTAAGGGTCATGATGACCACCAATTTAAATAAATAATGATTTGAATTGAGGTATCGGCCTAATTAAGTGTTTAATCGATAAATGTTTCTATGAAGACATTATGGTCCCATGTGGGTCTTGATGTCCATAATTTTAATTGCATGATGAATCAAGTTGAGGCATTGACCTATTGAAATAGTTGAGTAATGAGGGCCCCATAAATACCATGTGGTCTTATATAATTTTAAATTGGCTAAGTGAGCTAAAGTCCTTAAGTGTGGGATGGATTGTATGGAGGTTAATGTATGAACTAATCTGTTAAGAGTTCAAATGTCGACTAGTAATGATAATGTGATGGCTTGTAACTAAAGTCCTTTGCCTAATGAAATGAATCGTGGTTGGAGTCCCTTGTCCAATGACTTATGGTTGGAGTCCCTCATCTAATGACTTATGGTTAAAGTCACTTGTCTAATAGCCCATAATTGTAGTCCCTAGCTTAAAGAGATACCTCACCTCAAGAAATGACATATAATTAAAGTTCCATGACCAATTGAAAGTACGACATGTGATTAAAGTTCCATGGCCGATTGAATATGGGGGAATGCGATTAGAGTTCCATGCATAATTGAATAAGGAAGTATGCAATTAGAGTTCCCTGCCTAATTGAATGTGTAATCATGCGATTAAAGTTCTATTCCTAATTTAATATGGGAGCATGGGATTATATTTCCATGCCTAATTAAATGTGTAATCATGTGATTAGAGTTCCATGCCTAATTGAATATGTTAGCATATTATTAGAGTTCTATGCGTAAGTTAATGTGTTAGTATATGATTAGAGTTCCATGCCTAAGTAAATGTTGTGTTGATGTTGTTAGCCATATAATTGATTACTTTTGGATGGGTAGAGCCCTTGTATCTATAGTTAAGTGTGTGTCCCTTGCTTTATGAGAGTATCCATGGTGGGGGTACCTAGTCTAATGACACATTAATATGCTAAAGCTCTAAGCCTAATGAGAATGGTTTGACTCGATGTGTCGGATGTTAGAATCCTCCGCTTAATGTGTCATGATTGAATGATTTGATAAAGCATGCTAAGTATTTTCCACCTTATGGCATAATATGATCATATTGTGCATATCTATGTATATGAGAATATGTTCTAGAATATTATTAATCCTTGGTCTCTTAAATGTTGCATGTGAAATACCTATATGTAGGGATATGTGTATGATTATGATTAAAGATGATATAGGACTTTTTTTTGAATAATGATGTTATTTTATCCTTATCCTTGGGTTACATGCTAGTGTTCCAACCTCTAACAATCTCCATATGCTATATCCCCATGCGACATAGAGGCTGAAGCCTCATCTTCTTCTTCTACATATTGAATAGGAGTTCAAAGAAGATTGTGCATTGACTCAAAGTGGTGAGCTTCCATACCTCAGAAGGAATTCACTTCTTGGTCTCCTATCATTAAACTTAGTCTTATTTAGTCTTGGTCTGGCTATAGTCGGGGTCTTTTCTTGACACATACATTTATTGACTTTGATTTTGTATAGAGGTATTGTGAATTATTGTAAACTTGGGCACATTTATTATTATTAATCTAATATTGACATGCGATATTATTTCCACTCTCTTTACTTGTGAGTTGGTGTTCATCTGACTTCTATGGTACGATTAGACTTTTAGGTTAGGTTATCGGGGCTACCTTCGATTCATGTGAGCTTATGCTGCCAATATGGTATGGTCCAAAGTTCGTGTAGTGTCAAGTTAGTATCAGAGCCCAGGTTCATGGTCAGATTGGAGTTCACAATACCATGTCAAGTCAAGTTTCTTTTAGGGGTATGAAGCGCGCGACACTTATAAAAGGGGCAATGAGATATCTTAGGAAATATTTCCCTTTCTTGTGTTTCAATCTCAAGCTATGTAGGTTCTAAGGTCTTAGATTCCTCTAATTTCTGCTTGATCACCTTTCAAATCATGTATCCAAGAAGATCTGATGTTCTTGTAAGCTCTTCTGTCCCAAGCAGAGGTAATATGGACAAAGTTCATCCAACTTCTAGGTTCCAGACTCTGTCAATGGTCATGACATCTGGCTATCCTTGTAGAGTCCCACCTTTTCTTACTAACTCTACTATTAGGGGCAACACTTCTCCTCAGTCTCCTCAAAAGGCAGGGTTCTGTCACCCATTTTCTCAATCGGATCAGGTTAGTGGGAAGTGGTTTAGGAGAAAGTATTGGGTGGATCCTAGTTTCAATTTTGTAGCTAGTGATCCCTACCTGAACCCATTGGGAGGTGGGTGTCTCTAGATTTAGGATGCTGATAGGGAAAAAAGTGCCCAACATTAGTTCACAGAGCCCAATCCTTATTCACCTATCCTCTTTTTTGGTTTTGCAGTTAATCATAATGTGGTTGTTGCAAGAAAGGAATGGTTCGGTGTTTTATAGATTGTTAATTGGGTCACATATAATGGAAGTGTCCTATAAGGATTGCTGTATGGGCAAAATAGATGATGATTACCACTTCTCTAGCTTTTGGACCAAGGGGTGCCGCTTCCAACTCCGATATTGGTCGGGACCATCCTAATGGTACTTTCCATCCGGAGCCTGAGGCTTCTTCTAATGCTTAAATGGGTACATTGAAAATTTTCTCTCATGATGTGTATTTTTTTTACTAGGTCTAATCTTTGTAATGATACCCCATATATAGATATGCACCTTAATTTTGGTCTTGAGGGTTATTGGTTCCTTTTTCTATTCCTACCCTAGTAGGAGACTGTTGTTATTCAAAGGGGTCTAGAGACAGGTGTGAGTTATCAGTGGGTAGTAGAGACACTCTTGTTGACTTGATCAAGTTATATATGGTTGGTTTAAATTCATCTTGGGGAGGATTGGTTGCACTCATTTTATGCTTCTTTAGATTGTCAGACCCGTAGGGTTACGTTCCAATTCCCAAAGGAGCTAGTCTTTGTGCAAGAAGATGGATCCTTAGTACTTAAGAGGAGGTTCAATTCTAACCTTAAATCCCCAAGGTTGTTTTCTAGGTGGGGTGTTTGTATCATTTTGTCCGAGTTAAAGATTCTAACTCAAAATATGCTTTTTCTAGAATCCATTCTTGTGGTTAATGAGTTTCTTATCATGTCCTTTAGGTTGGCCGATGCCTCAGCGACATTCATGGACTTGTTGAATAATTTTTGGATAGGTTGTTATTATCTTTATTGATGATATCTTAGTTTAAACTAAGAGTAAGGTAAATCATGTAGTTTATTGATGATATTGTGTTGCAAACTTTGAAGGATCATTATTTGTATGTCAATTTCTCATAGTGTAAGTTTTGGTTAAAAATAGCTCAAAGTTGCCAAAAGTCCAATGTAGGCGCGTGGCATATTAGTTGTTGTGTAATCTTAAGGGTGTCTCCTACAAGGGGAATGGTGTAAAAAAGAGGATCTTAGTCTCCATTATGCTGGTCCCTGTTGGGTCTTGAAAGGGGTTGGCAATGTTGCCTTTGTGTTGGAGTACATTCTAGATCAGACTCTATTTCCGCTGATTTTCCATGTCTCCATATTTTGAAGATACGTTGGTTATCCTTCATTGATTATTTCCCCTTGGAGGGCATTGGTATTTTGGGTTCTTTGTCTTATGAGAAGATCTTGGTGGGGATCTTGGATCGGCAAGTTTGCCAATTGCAAATGATAGAAGTGGCTTCGGTGATGGTTCTATGTAGGAACCAAAAGTTCGAGAAAGCTACTTAAGAAGCGGAAGAGGACATGAAGTCCAAGTATCCTTATTTGTTTTCCATTTTAGGACTTTTGAATGAGGTATGTCTTAATCTCCTTGCATTGAATTATGTCTTTGATAGAAAATGGAGTAAAGTCTCCAATATGTGAAACTTATTTATATCTTTGATAGAAAATGGGGTAAAGTCTCCAATGTGAAGGTTGAGTTATGTCATGTTTAGATAATAGGGTAATGTATCTAAGCCTTGAATTGATGCATGCCTTGTTAGACCATCATGGGTTGAGCCCCAAAGTTGATAAAATGAATGATTGATTGGTAATGAGCATGATGTGTGTTATATCCTTGTTGAATGCTTGTTCTAACTTGTTTAAATGTTATCTTGACATGTGACAATGTTAACTTGTGTTTGTGCTAGACTTACCCATCATTCAGGGACAAATGATCCTAAGTGAGGGAGAATCAAACACCCAAGAATGTGGCCTTACGAAACTTTTGGTTTTGAGAAAAAAATTCGGCCCGTATTTATAATGATCATGATATGTGTTGTGATGTATCCTTGTTATCTGCTTGTTCCTAACTTATGTAAAGGTTGGTTGATGCATAATGATATGTTAACTTGATTTTATGTTTGCATCACCTCTCATTCGAGGACGCATGATCTAAGTGGGGGAGAATTGAAACACCTAGGCTTGAACTATTCAGAAGACAACAACTTTTTTGTGTCTCTGAGTTGGATATGACTAGAGACTTGAGTTGTACCCTAGGTCATGAATCGTACCCAGATTTCCCTCCCCTTTTGTACCTTGATCAGTACATGAGGGTGACATACTGTCCACTATACGACATGGTCTCCCCTTGGTCATAACCAATGCAAAAGAGTCATATACTACCTAACCGTATAGAGTGGAACCTCAAACAAAGCGGACTGTTTTTGTCACAAATGAAGCTTACAAGTTAGGGGTGAGTCGTACCCTTTGGATTCGACTAAAATATGTTCACTCGTACATACTTGACCTAGGATAAGCCAAAGGTATGATATAGGGTACCACTCGTACCCTAGGGTACTATTTCTATGGGAACCGTATGGGAGAGTCATACCTCTGCGTGAGTTTACTTTCCAACATTTTATTAAGGGCCTTGTGGTCATTTCCCTTGCCTTAAACCCTAATTTCCTTCACTATATAAGGCATTGTAGCCTTCTAAGTCTTTATTTACAAGTCTCAAAACACTCTAAATAGTTCTTAGATCAAGATTGGAGGCTAAGGTTTCAAGGGAGCTCATATAGTGTCAAGGAAGAGTCAAGTTCCTTGGTGGTTCAAGTTTTTTAGGGCATGTATCTCTTACCATCTTTATATATCTCTAAATCCATGTATTTTATACTTGGATTAGTAAGTGTACATGGTTGTTTTTAAATCCAATGAAAAGGGTTTTGTTGCCTAATGATGCATGATGCTAAATCTTGCTTAGAAATATGTTTATATATGATATTGATAATGGATTGGATATTTGGGTGATTGTTGTATATGGATTAAAATAAGGGTCTTGAGTAGCCCTAATCTTATTATTAAATACTATGGAAATGGCCTTGTTAAAGGTATGCCCATAAGGTGTTTGTGAAAATTTCTAAGTGAATTGTCTAGTCACATATTGTTATGTTTTGTACTTGGGCAATAGACCAATAAGCATCAATAATTGAAAAGTGATATGGTAAATATATTGTTAGTAATGTATGTGAAATTTATGATGTTGTTGGGTTAATGACTAATAAGGGGTTAAAACCCTAATCATAAAAATGACTTTGATATGTGTGTTGAGCATAATTGTAGTGAGGATGGGGTTTAAGCTTTCTAATGAAAAGTGAATCCTTATGTGGGTCTTGGTAACATTAAATGTAATTGATGATGAATTGAATCTAGGTACTTTGTCTATTGAAGTGATTAAGTAGTTAAATGGTTTGTAGTGGTTAAATGTGTATCAATGGAATTAGTGAACATGAATGAGTCATGATGATGACTAAATGAATGTGAATACTTGTAGATGGTTGGTAAAGTCCTTATTGGCCATGCATTGAGTTATGATGATAGTAGATGCTTGGTAATTGGACAATAGGAACCTTGTTAGACATGTAATGGACTAGCTTATGACTTTAAATGGGGTATTGGCACTGTAACAATGAATTGTTGATAATTGATGTTGTGTTGATGTTGTTATCCATGTAATTTGTGAAACTATGACCATGTTGATTTGATGTCTAAGAAAGGGGTTCAATTCCCTATGTTTGAACTTGAAAATGTGTGTGGACTAAAGTGTAGTATGGAAATTCTAATGATGAAATAATAAATTAGTAAGGGTCTTGATGACCGTCAATTGAAATAAATGATGATTTGAATTGAGGTGTTGGCCTAGTAAAGTATTTTATCGATGAATGTTTCTATGAAAACCTTATTGTCCCATGTGGGTCTTGATGTCTATAATTTAAATTGCATGATTAAATGAGTTTAAGGCATTGTCCTATTTAAATGGTTGAGAAATGAGGGCTCCGATGAAGATCATTTGGTCTTGTATAGTGTTGAATTGGCTAAGTGAGCCAATTTCCTTAAATATGGAATGGATGTTATGAGGTTTAATGTATGAAATAATGTGTTAAGAGTTCAAATGTCGACTAGTGATGGTAATGTGATGGCTTGTTGCTAAAGTCCCTTACCTTATGAAATGATTTGTGATTGGAGTCCCTTTTCCAATGACTTGTGGTTGGAGTCCCTCATCTAATGACTTGTTGTTAAAGTCCCTCTCTAATAGCTCGTGGTTGGAGTCCCTGGCTTAAAGAGATCTCTTGAGGTTAAAATACCTCACCTCATGAAATGGCATATGATTAGATCTCCGTGAACGATTGAAAGTACAAGATGTGATTTAAGTTCCATGAGAATTGAATATGGGGGCATGCGATTTAAGTTCCATGCCCAATTTAATGTGGAAGAATACAATTAGAGTTCCATTCCTAATTGAGTGTGTAATCATGTGATTAGAGTTCCATGCTCAATTGAAATTTGGAGCAAGAGAATAGAGTTCCATGCCTAATTTAATGTGTAATCATTCGGCTAGAGTTCCATGCTCAATTAAATGTGGGAGCATGCCATTAGAGTTCCATGGCTAATTGAATGTATAATCATGTGATTAGAGTTCCATGCCTAATTTAATGTGTTAAAATGTGATTAGAGTTCTAGGCCTAAGTTAATATGTTAGCATGTGATTAGAGTTTTATGCCTAATTTAATGTGTTAGCATGCGATTAGAGTTCCATGCCTATGTTAATGTGTTAGCATGTGATTAGAGTTCCATGCCTAAGTGAATGTGTTGGCATGTGAATACAGTTCCATGCCTAATTGATTGTGTGTGTATGGATAAAGCCCACGTTTCAATATATTAGTGTGTGGTTATAGTACCTTGCTTTATGAGCGTACCTATGGTGGGGGTACCTAGTCTAATGACTTGTGAATGAGTTAAATCTCTATGCCTAATGAGAATGGTTTGACCTGATATGTGGGATGTTAGAGTCCTCCACTTAATGTCTCATGATTGAATGATTTGAGAATGCATCCTATGTCTTTTCCCCTTTGTGGCATAATATTATCATGTTGTGTATATCTAGGTATATGAGCATATGTTAAAGAATGTTATTGAGCCTTGGTCTCCTTAATGTTGCATATGAAATACCTATATGTAGTGATAAGTTTATGATTGTGATTGATTATGATATATGGACTTGTTGTGGAATGATGATGTTATTTTATACTTATCCTTCGATTACATTCTAGCGCTCCAACAGCTAACCATCTCCAGACTCTATGTCCCAACGTGAAATAGGGGCCGGAGCATCATTTTCTTCTTCTACGAAGTGAATAGGAGTTCAAACCGGATCGTGCATTGACTGGAATTAGCGAGTTTCCATACCTCGGAAGGCATTCACTTCTTGGTCTCCTATTTTTAGACTTAGTCACATTTAGAATTTGTTTAGCTATAGTTGAGGGCTTGTCCTGACATATACATTTACTGACTTCCATTTTGTATAGAGGTGTTGTGAACAATTGTGAACTTGGGCGTAGTTATTGTTATGAGTATAATAGTGACTTATGATATTGTTTCTGCTATCTTGACTTGTGAGTTGGAGTTCATATGACTCCTAAGGTATGATGAGATGATTATGTTGGGTTATCGGGGTGACCTCCGGTTCATGTAAGCTTAAAGTGCCCATACAATATGGTCAGAAGTTCGAATCGTGTCAAAAAGAGTACAAATCAGAGTGTGTCGAAACCTAGACTAAGAATTTAAATCACCAACTGAGGAACTAAGTGCACTACCTTTAATCAAAGGTGATATAACATTGTGAGTCTAATTTGGATAAACTAAATGAGTAATACTACACTGAGGACTCTCTCTAGAATAGTGACAAATCTCTCTACAATTGTAACAAACACTTAAAGCTCTATCTTGGACAGAAACATAAGCTAGTCATAACTTGCTGGCCAACTGACGCATGGGACACTCTCTACTGTAGTGATCCTTTTCCCTAAAATCATAACAATCATATACACTACGAGCATTTAGCTAGCAAGGAATAGGTACTAACCCTTTCTGAACAACTAAGACATGCCTGGGGCATTCCCTAGACTAATGACCATTCTCTTCATATTCTAAACATACATTTGGGACTCACTGATATACTGTACCCGCTGATTCAAAATTACATCCATGGCTTAAAGATCTATACAAAATAATCTATAATGTTTAATAAGAACTCTGCAAACTATGACCACCATGACTGATTTGAGAGACATCTATAGCAAGAGATATTACCTATACGAAACCAACAAGCAAAAAGTAATGTTAATCCCTATTGGTAGGACCCTACTTCTAAACAAAATACCAATAATACTATATAAATGACATGGTCTCTTATAACTACCTCTATGTATCTCAATGCTTACCCTCTCTATAGTCCTCATGTGATAAACAAACCGAGGGAAAGATGACCAAACTGCTATCAAATGCTTTGACACCAAGCAGAGAGGTCAAGTCAATCTTTTTACAAATCGACAAAAAAAAATCACGCTCTGTAGGATATAGTATAGGAATATGTTTAACCCACTTATGAAATTAAATCTCATACTCTAAAATAGATAGAGTACCCTATTTAACACCAACAAACCTAGCTCTATTCTAATAACCACTCGATGTACCAACATCACTACTGGCTTGAAGGTATCCACTAAAATACTTAAAATACCTAATAATAGATCCTAATGAACTAAGGCGGTTATAGGCTTACCCCAAATACTTTGGATGATGGTAAAGATCTTCGAAATTAATATCTAATTCCCTTTGATATTGAGCTGAAATTCTAGAAACATGTGTGAAGGTCTCTTATGGATCAATCGATAACCTCACATCATCTATTTGAGAAACAATTGCGTCTAAGAATGTTCTAAGGGTTCATAGAAATATGAACACATGACAAGGATTCAAGAATAGAATTTTCTTAGAATGCCTTGTATCCTTCAAAAGATAGGATACAAATGTCTCCATACCAATCTATATTACCCTACCAAACAATTAGCTCTTGTACAAAGACATCGATAATTCTGGCTTTGGTATCAATTTATTATGAGCCAATTTCTAAGGTCCTGATGACCCTTATTATAATCCACCAATAGGTAAGCCCACTTTTAGTCTGGAACAATGAGTAACATACTAATAAGAAGGCAAAAGAAAAACTAATTAACAAGCAAAAAGATAGAGATAAAAGTAAAAATATTCCAAAATCAGGTGAAGTTAGTACAAAAGCTTCTAATATAACAGTTGCACACATAAAGTACAAAATAAATATATATACAAAGATATCTCTAAATACAACATAGAGATCAGTCTAAAAAAGAGGTAAAGCAGGAATACTCTAAATGTATGGATCTCGCTCTAAATTTCATATCCATAGATGCTGTTCATAATACACACATCAATAGTGAGAACTCATACTATGATCTATTGGCTGAAGAAGTGTAGTATGAGTACCAAACTTGTGTTACGTAGTAGGCATCAACTGATTGAGCTCCAAAACTAATACAAGCATACATAATATGTAAGATAGAAATATAACTATAGACAACTATTCAAGAAGAAAAACATATTAATCCTAATGGAGAAATAATGGTAAAATATCCTATCTTAATAGTATTCAAGAACTAAAGTGCAATATCATATATCAATACCAAATATACAAATGAAGAGCGAATGAAGAATATATAGAAGTAGACAAAGCCATAGGATACATATACAATAAAATAGATAAGGAAAGAGAGGAATACATGATCATACCATATAAACATAGATACATATATATATACATATGTATATATATGTGTGTATGTGTGCGTGTCTATATATGTATACACAAAATAGGACTAAACTCAAGGTAATAACATGAGGGAGCCATCCTAACACCTCGAGGATCATAGCTAAGTTAGGGAGTTAATACAAGCACACGCAGGGCCACTAACCAAATGGTGACTAAACATGAGATAACCTAACATTAACATATTTTATTATGAGAAATAAAATAAATCAGAAATGTACCAAAAATCTTGGGTACTAATCCATAATAATTCTACCATGAACTATTATTTAAAATAGACAATAAAGTAACTTGCTAGTCCGGAAAAATAATAACTTAACTTAGCCTTCATAAGCCCGAAAGGTGTAAGAAAGTACTAAGAAAATTCATAGCTTATAAAACTTATAGATATAAGCAACAAATAATTATAATGATGATAGGCAATGTATATAAATGAATAAATACAACATAAGCCAGAAATACTCTATTCATTCCAAGTGCTATACTGTACAAAGTTTATATACCTCTACCAGCTCAGTAGCTCACAAAGGAAAGACCATCCTTCTCTCGCATTGTGTCTTACAAATGAAGGGGCATAAGGGACTCAAGATATCCATATAAACTTCTTTGTCCAAAACAAAGATGTTCAATAGCCATCATAGCCAATCTACTTTATCCATTATCAAAGATTTTTTCTCTCTCTCTCTCTCTCTCTATATATATATATATATATATGAATGTATGTATATTAAATAAGTGCTCAAAATCAAGACGAGACTAAGAGAGTGTAAGTAGATAAATTTATTGCTCAAGATTAAGTTCTGGACTAAATAGGCATAATAGCATAGAAAGGGTCAAATTCCTTGTCGTTCAAAGTAAATAGTAGTGGTGAAGGACTGGATTAATAATGGACCAGAAACATCCTCCGACAAATTTTTGAGGTATCATATTGAGTGTTAAAAGCTAATAATTCATTAAATAAGGTGGTACGATTTCCATTGTAAAACAATCCACTTTTAAAGTGAAAAGTGGGAGTAAATGTCTTAATATAATATAGCATTTAAAACAAGTATTTAGTTTGAATCATACCACTAAATTAGCATAAATGAGGCAAAAAGTATGCATGCCATAACCTGCATATAGATAATACAACTGTAAGTGCCTAAGTATCCATCAACTAGAATCATGCCCTTTTTAAGTACTTATATGGAGTCCAACTAGTATCTTAACGATGACCTCTGGCTCAACAAAATATAATTAACATAATAAATTTCCTAATTTGGGAAACTATGGTAGTCAAAGGCATAAAATAATTACAAGAGTCTAATCATGAAAATACCACCCAAATTACAAAGTAATAAGGTAAATCCTATATTAATGGATCTATAATGTCAATCTATGCCTAAACAAGTCCATAAACAAGAATAATTGGATTCTATGGCCATATCAAGTATTCTAGGCTAATGTTCGGGTCACATTTCTATCCCAAATTGTTTAGTTAGGTTAATTCATGGTATACTAGTCATAATCCAATCCTATAATACCTACCCTTTATGCAATCCATTCAATACACAATCTTCTTGGGTAAAGTAGACTGAAGCCTACCTCGATATCTAACCAAAATATGGAATCACCCATAAATATCTTATACTTACTCCATGATCTCAAAAATGATGTAGCATATTTGAAATAAAATATACACATTAATAAGAGTAAACTAATATCATATTTTTCAATATAAAATTTTAGGCCCAAAAATCAATTCAAAAATAGGCTCATGGGGGCCACTGATGAAATCCTAAAATTGAATCTGTTATGAGGTCCCTTACAGGGCAAGGAATGTATGCTCAAAATTTGAGCACAAATAGGATTCAAATTAGTGCCCAAATTAGCCCTAAAATATTAAAATACTAAAAGGAGAGAATAAGAATTAAACAAAGAAATCAGGCAAAAAAACTTATGAAGAAATTAGTGGGAAATGATCACTTCATCATCCTCTACTCACTCCCAACATCACCTAATAGATTCCACACTTTTATACATCTTTGGGGTTCAATAATTATGGTTGTAGGGGTTTGACAATGACATAATCTTATGAAAGACATCAATATAAAGGACAAAGGGTTACCCATTAGGATTGCATTTTCCCCTGGCCACAATTGCGATGCACAAGAAATTTGTTTATCAAGAATGAAAAGAAGGATTTTAAAATGTAATGAACAACAGGGGAAGGACATTTAAAATACAAGGCCTTCACAAATACAAGGAAGTGGATGGACTGAGTTAGGCCGACACTTTATCATGAACGAGAGTAAAGGGGATCACAAATGCAAAGGTAAGAAGTTGATCCTGTGCTTATGCAACCTATTCCTTGTGATCTCAAAATGTAAAATGGGCTTGCACCAAATGCTAAAATACCAACAAAGGCCTATGTCCCAATAGACTCCGACCGAGGGGTTGGAATTCGTTCAATATCCGATGGTCATAAATAAACTATGCTTCCACATAAAATTTGACATTTAGGATCAAGAAAATCATCTAAACTTTTATCCGAGATTTTTTTAATACCCCACGATTTTACAAGCATAAATTTATCCCTAAAGTTTTAAAGGATAGATTCCAAAACAAATACTATTTATTTGGTATAGAATTTCTTAAATTTGAAACTTTCATTGCATAGGAAATTGAATTATCTTTCCAGTAATATAAGATTCACCTAAGTTTGATAAACGAGTAAGAAATTATGGCTATTTTAAGTTCCTGTCATAAACACCATCATTTGGACCCTTAGCACATCATGGATCAGTGTAAATTACCAATTTTCCCATTCCAGTGGCCCTTCGTGATTTTGGTGCATCACAAAGAGGATTAATTACCCAATTGTCATTTTACAGAGGTCCACCGTGATAATGATGCGTCGCCCCATGTGCCAAAATGACATTTCAAAGGGGCACCGCGATGTCTCTGGGTTGCGGAGTCTGCCCAATTTCAATATTTTCAAGTGAATTATAGGTTGAATTGTATGTTTATTTTTATATTTTCATGCTTATTGCTGTAATTTCTACATTATGAGATGAATTATCATTGGTTTCATTATCAAGCTTAATTATTATGTTATTTGACATGAGTTTAATACATGGGTTTTAATATCTGAGTTTATCTATTGAGATTTTGAAAAAAATAGTGTGTTAAGCACCTTATGAGCTGATTATATCAGATTTGCAGTAAAGTTTTGATCTTCTGATCCTGAGATTTGTTTTTGGAATCCATTTTTTAGGTTATTACAGATTTTATCAGATTAAAGCATAATTGATTTTAGATAAACCTTTCTTCTAGTTTTTAGGTGGATTTCCAACGGAATAAGTATAGCAAATAAGAAGGTAGTAGTATTTAGCACCAAGCGAGAAGTGTGGGTTTAGTGCATCCTACTTCCACAGAACTACATAGCCAATGTAGGCATAAATTATCAGATTATTCCCACTTTTATGTGGATGATATTTACAGATGTGATCACTTATCTCAGGTTATACTCCCTGTCAAGAGTATAACACCTCTCCCCAACGTGAGGTTTATTTTTTAGGAGGATGAGATGTTGGACTCCATGTTAGCTCACATAGATTATGTTGGTTAAGAGAACCACCCTGCAGATTAAAAATATATGTTTCAAACCATGCTAATCAAAGTAAAAGTAAAAGAAAGAAAGATATGATTTTAGAAACCTAAGAGTAAAGGCTCATATTTTTATTCCAAATATGCTTCCTAGAACGGTAATAGGTTTGGATTTTAGCTTTCAGATTTCAGATTTAGAGTGATCTCTTTTACACTTGGATAATATGATTTAAAAACAGAGTTTAGTACAGCTTTTAGAACTAAATATAATGGCTCACAATATTTATATAGTATATTTTGCTTCTCATTGCTACATATTTCAGATATTCCAGCTTATTGAGTCATTTACTTTTAGCATGCATTGTTTTATAAATGATGATTATGAGATGAAGTTCTACTTATGCATACCACCCCATATACTTAGTACATCCTCAAAGTACTAATCCACATATACGTCTATGTGCTATATTATCTCATAATGTAGGTTCAGGTGCTCAGTGTCAATAGTGTGAGTTGTTCAAGCATCTCCATCTACATCTAATAGTTGGTGAGTCCTCATAGTTCAGGGACTTATTCATTCAAATTTTGTAGTTTATCAGTTTATGAGATTTAGCATTTCCTTTAAGACAGTTCGAGTTAGCTTGGGGTTTGTTCGAATAAATCTCTAGTATTAGTAGTAGAAGCTTGTCAAACTACTAGTTTTGATACAAATTATTCAATTTTGATGTTTCATATGTTATGTTTAGATTATTCTTAGATATTACATACAGTTTTTGCATTGTAGCATGACCTTTATGTATATATTTCCATTATTATAAGATTTAAGCTCAGTAGTATGCAGACAGGGTTAGCTTAAGGCTACTCATAGTCTTGAGCACAATGTCACATCTCGGGATCAGATTTTGGGGCATTACAAACTTCGTATAAGATCCTAAGGCTTAGAGATTCCTAGGGAGTCAGACAAGCCGCGTTGCATAGAGTCTTGATCATAGTGTGAAGCACGCCACATCGATGAGCAAGAGGCTATAGAATATTCTTAGGAAATCATCTCTTTCTTTTGTGATCTATCATGCTTATAGTTTCTCTATATTCTTTTAACTCTTGCTTTCACGTGATAGTTGAAAATGCCTCCTCATCAATCTAATGCGTACATAGACAATAACCAGCCACCTCAGCCCGTAGTTCTTTTAAATGAGAATGTATCACATACAGATTTTTGGGATGCCTTTTAGGCACTAGCCCAAGTTGTGATAGCTAATGTTTAGGGTAACTATCAAGATATAGTACCACTTCAGCAAGATGGGGACTTATCCATAATTAAAATCCGAGATCTTATTAGAATGAACCTGCCCGAGTTTTATGGATCAAAGGTAGGTGAGGACCCACAGTTGTATCTTGATGAGGTGAAAAATATCACCTAAATTATGCATGTTTTAGAAGAGAAGAATATAGAATTGGCATCCTATAGGCTGAAGGATGTTGCTTATGATTGGGTGGTTATGCGAAAGAAAAGTAAAGGAGAGAATGCATCTCCCATGACTTGGCAAATTATTCAGGATGTATTCTTAGACAAGTTCTTCTCACATGAGATGAGGGAAGCTAAGATAGAAGAGTTCATAAACCTGAAGTAGGGCTCAATAACTCTGAAGGAGTATTGCCTCAAGTTCAACCAGTTGTCTAAGTATGCCCCTGAATAGATGGTTGACCCTAGGTTAAGCATGAGTAGGTTGGTGATCGGTGTGTATGGGTTGGTAGTTAAGGAGTGTAAAACTCTATGCAAATTGAAGTTATGGATCTTCCCAGATTGATGATGCACACTCAATATATTGAGGCAGAAGAGGAAAAGGGGAGAGAGAGTAAATAAGAGGGCTAAAATAGGGTAGTTTTATCATGGTCAGAATAGGTCTAGAGAAAGAAATCATTTGCAGTTTTAGAATAGTTAATCTATGCCTGAACCTTCTTCAGCCAGTGCTTCTGCACCTAAAAATCTGCAAGAAATGTGGGGTAAGTCTTTTATTTCCAGATCCCAAAGTAGTGTGGTGGTAGGCCTAGTTAACCTACTTATACTAAGTATGGTAAAAATTATCCTAGTGAGTGTTTGACTAGTTAGAAAGGTTGTTTTGGATGCAGTAATTGGGTCACAACATTAGATATTGTCTGCATACTAAGCGAGGAAACAAATATGACCATCCCCAAACCCAGGCTACTAGTGTACCAGCTCCTTTAGGTCACCCAACTCATCCTCAGGGTGCATTATACAGTACTGGTGATGTTCAGAGCCAGAATCGGTTCAATGCTTTACCATCCCACTAGGAGCAAGAAGATTCACTAGATATGGTTACGAGTATGCTTTGTGTCTTTTATCTTGATGTTTAAATACTGTTAGACCCTGGGTCAAGTTTTTCTTTTGTGAACTCATTAGTTGCAGTAAATTTTGAGATAACTTTTAAATATATTCCTGATCCTTTCTTGGTTTCTACTCCAGTAGGTGAGTCAGTTGTAGCTATACAAGTCTATAAAAAGTGTCCTATCACTGTCCTCCATAATGTTATGTTAGAAGACTTAATAGAGTTAGATATGGTTGACTTTGATCTTATCCTTGGTATGGATTGGCTCTTTTTCTTGTTATGCTTCTATAGACTGTCGCACCCATGTTTTGAAATTTTAGTTCCCAGATGAGCCAGTCTTTGAGTGGTCAAGTAATTCAGTGTCTCCCAAGAGTCATTTCATATCTTACCTTAAGACCATAAAGTTGATATCCAAAGGTTGTATTTATCATCTAGTTCGAGTAAAAGACACAAAGTCTGAGACTCCAACACTTCAGTCTATCTGAGTAGTTAACAAGTTTCTTGATGTCTTTGCTGAAGATTTGCCATGGGTACCTCCCAATAGGGAAATAAAATTTGGTATTGACCTTCTTTTCGATACTTAACCTATTTCTATCCCTCCATATTGTGTAGCTCCCATAGAGTTTTAACCTATTTCTATCCCTCCATATCGTGTAGCTCCCATAGATTTTAAGAAGTTGAAAGAGAAACTCAAAGATCTACTAGATAAAGGTTTCAAAAGGCCTAGTGTTTCTCCATGGTGCACTCCCATTTTATTAGTGTGAAAGAAAGATGGTTCTTTGAAAATGTCCATTGACTATCGTCAACTAAATAAGGTTACAGTTAAGAACAAATATCCCCTTTTGAGAATTGATGACTTATTTGATCAACCACAAGGTGCAAGTTATTTCTCAAAGATAGACCTTAGATCCGACTATCATCAACTTAAAGTAAGGGAATGTGATATTCCAAAGATAGCCTTTAGAATCCGTTATGATCATTTTGAGTTTCTGGTCATGTCCTTTGGGCTAACCAATGCCCCAACAGCTCCCATGGACCTCATGAATCGAGTGTTCAAATCATATCTAGACATTTTTGTCATAGTAATCATAGATAATATCATTGTATACTCCAGTAGTGAGGAACACCATGTAGATAATCTTGAAGTTGTCTTGCAAACTATTACAGACCATCAATTGCTTGCCAAATTCAGCAAATGTGAATTTTGGACAAGATTAGTAGCCTTTATCAGTCATAGTTTTTCTAGTTAAGGTATTAGATTTGATCCCCAAAAGAAAAAGCCGTAAGAAATCATCCTAGAACTATCTCTCCATCATACATTACAAGTTTCTTAGGTATAGCTGGTTATTACCACTAGTTTTTTGTTTTCTGTGTCTAGATTGACCCAAAAGAAAGTTAAGTTCTTATGGTCAGATTCTTGCTAGAAGAGTTTTCAGGAGTTGAAGACTCAACTCAATTTAGCCCCAGTTCTAGCATTACTTTATGGTATAGATCGCTTTATTATTTATTATGATTCCTCTAGAGTTGGTTTGGGTTATGTGTTGATGCAGAGAGGTAAGGTCATAACCTATGCGTCTAGACACTTGAAGCCTCATAAAAAGAATTACCCAAACCATGATCTTGAATTAGCTGCTGTGGTGTTTGCTTTGAAAATATGGAGATATTATCTATATAGTGAGCATGTTGATGTGTTCACAGACCACAAAAGTTTGCAGTATGTGTTTACTCAATGGGAGTTGAATCTTCGTCAAAGAAGGTGGTTGGAGCTGTTGAAGGATTATGATATTAGTAATTTGTATCATCAGGGCAAGGCCAATATAGTGGCAGACACCCATAGTAGGTTGTCTATGGGAAGTGTTTCTCATGTTGAGAATAATAAGAAAGAGTTAGCTCGAGAAGTTCACCGTTTGGCTAGATTGGGTGTTAGATTGGTTGATTCAGCCGAAGGCAATGTTTGGGTTCAGAGTAGTTCCGAATCTTCTCTAGTTTCGAAAGTAAAGGAGAAACAAGATAAGAATTTTATTTTGGTCAAACTGAAAGAGTCAGTTAAAGACCAAAAAGTAGAGGTTTCCTCTAAAACGGGAGATGGCGTGTTGAGACACCAGAATAGATTGTGTGATCCTAGTTTTAATGAGTTGATACAGAGAATTATGTCTAAGGCGTATGGTGCGTGTTATTCTATTTATCCAGGTGCTACAAGGATGTACCACAATTTACGGGAAATCTATCAGAGTGGTATGAAGAGAGATATAGTAGAGTTTATAGCCATTGATTGAGTTTGCTTATAGTAATAGTTATCATTCTAGCATTCAGATAGCTCCGTTTGAGGCTCTATATGAGAGGAGATATAGATCACCAATATGTTGGTTTGAGGTGGGTGAGGTCACTTTGATAGGTCCCAATGTAGTGTATGAAGCTACGAAGAAAGTTCAGTTGATTAGGTAAAGATTGAAAATAGCCCAGAGTCGTCAGAAATTCTATGCCGATATGAGAAGAAGGGACCTCATGTTTGATGTTGGTGATTAAAAGTACCTAAATATTTTACCCATGAAAGGGGTAAAGAGATTTGGCAAGAAGGGAAAGCTGAATCCCCGATATGTTAGCCCTTTCAAAATTGTGAGTTGTGTTGGGAAAGTAGATTATGAGCTTGATTTGCCCGTAGATTTATCAGCTGTTCATCCTGTGTTTCACGTCTCTATTCTTAAGAAGAGTATCAATGACTCCACTATTTTAGTTCCATTAGAAATCTCAGATATTCTAAATAGTCTTTCTTACCAAGAGATTCCAGTTGAGATTTTAGATCATCAAATTCGTAAACTAAGGAACAAAGAAGTTCCCTTAGTCAAAGTTCTTTGGCAAAATTGATACGCCTAAATTACATCTCTCTTACGAGAGAGTAAGAGGTCATTGTCAAATATACAACCCAACTAGGTGGGAGTTGAATCCCACAGGGAATATGCTGTTAAATTAAGTTATTCGTGAGTCAATCAACTGATAGTTAGTAGTTTCCGATAAATGGGGGTTTTCTGAGATCAAAAAGGTAGTTATTTATCACTTCAAGTTTGTCACTTGTTACCAGTATTTTAGTATTTCAAGTCAATATTATGGAAGAAATCAGAATTGTGTTCACTATGGGTGTTGGTGCTTGAGATACACTAGTAGAGATTTAAGATTCTTGTTACAGATAGGAATAATAGATCGTCTGTATCGGAGCAATGACTAAATGTCTCTCAACCTATTTAGGCATTCAATTACCTAATCCTTTTGAACTTAGTGAATTTATATTTATGAACCAGATTCTATCAGGTTAATTAACCTTGTTACAGCATTAATTATTAAATGGAAGTTTAATGCTTCCAAGTCCCTGTGGATAATTCACTTCCCACTTGATTTGATTTCTTATTTAAAGAAAATCGCTAGTTAGGAATAATCTATCATTTGCAACTAATAATAATGTGTACAGAAGAGGAATTATCAAGAAGTCCCTAAAAGCTAACGAATCTTGATCCACTAGTGACATTACAAGACCGAACCCATAGATCCCACAATTTGGGTTAAGGAAATTAGTTACTCATAAAGTAAAAAGCAACAGTACAAATTGCATTCATAATTTGATGGATGATAACTTACAAACTAATGATTAGCAATTGTTGTTTCTCTTTAACAATCACAGTAGAAATCCAAAGAAAAATATAATAATCTCCCCAAAAAGGAATTGCAATTTTACAACCAAAAAACTGGAGAGAAAATAGAAAATTAGTCATGAAGTTCAAGATGCCCTAGAAAACCCTCCTCTCTGCCTTAAATACTCAGCCTAATTTTGGAAGAAAATCACAGATCACAACTGTTTTCCCTCGCAAAGGTGATGACAACATGTGATAGCTTATCCGGATATTGATGACTTATCAGACATATCTTATACTTCTCTTCCTATTTCACGTGTTGGAGCCTTTGGCTGATGACAGTACCTGATGGCTTATCAGGATGTGGATGAAATATCAGACAATATCGTCAACTCTCCAATGCAACTCCTACACACTGCCTTAGGATGATCATATTCCTGACGGCTATTCACAAAGTTGACGACTTATCAGACAAGTTGTCAACTGTACTCTTTATGGATTCTTACTTAAAATCTATCTCTTTTGATTTAGTTGTCGTTGGTTTTCATACATCTTAGCTCACCTGCACTATCATAGAGAAAATAATCAAAAACCATAAAATTTGCTTAAGAATTTACAATTATTCCGAGTTAAAAGCTTAAATGTGCTAGAATCAAACTCGCACATCAATGCCTTCAACTTAAAACAATTGCTTGTCCTAAAAAAACTAACACATTATAGTGTCACGATGTTCAACCATGAGAATGTGAAGTACGTACGGCAGTTAATCATCAATCTCAGTACAAAACATATTATCCCCTCCAAGTTCAAGCACTTTTAAACCCAACTGTCTATCTTAATGAAGATCAACAATGTGATACAAGGGAATCAGGATATGGCATCAAACTAGCAACAATAACATGTATATGTACAAGTTACACTTGCCTAAACAAGTTAGCAATTCACAATATAACCAGTGTGTCCTCACAACAAAGAAGTCGCTCCTCACTCATATAAGAAATCACGTATATAAACGTGGGGAAAATTAAGAGGCTCTCACTCTCAGAAAGAAGTTGCAGTCAATGTATGCCAAATACCATAAGCTTTCCCTTATTTTCATTATCGAGGTTTTCAGACACGTGAGCTAGGATCACTATAGGTCTTTTCTTCAGCTTGTATATAGGCTAGGGTTTGGTATGATACTCGATGATATTTAAAGCTACTAAGCCTCTTTGGAACTTAAACTAACTTTTGGGGTCTCACTTATTAACCTTTACCTAATCTTCTCATTTCTTGATCACTACATATTCCGGATGGGTGTAGTCTTTTCGTCAATTATTTCTTCTTTTTTAACAACTTTTATTTTCTTATTCTTCTTCCAACACACCCAACCTTTTATTCTTTTCTCTTATTTTATCTTTCTTCATACTCATTTTGTATTATGCACCCTTATGATAGCCACCCTCAACTTAGGCTATTTTCCTAAGTCAAAGTGCAAAATGTCCAAGGAGGACCAGAGCCAAAATAGATTCACTGTGATAAAAATGGGAAGGTGATAGGTATAAAAAGAAAAAAAGAGGAATTTCAGCTCAAAATCGGGATCAAGGGATATCATTCACAAAAGGAAGGTTGTTTAGGTAAAAAGTGGACTAACATCAACAACGACCTATGATCCTTTCCTAAACACTAACCTATAACCAAGGTAAGACCAACTGGGCAAGTTCTAGATTTGCACACAATGAGAAACAAGTAATGTCTCACACACATATAGCACCCAGGTACATCGCAAGCTACTACCAAGCCGAATCATACAATTTATTAGCAATGATTATCATGTAACTAGTACTAATGCCATAATAAGATGCACAGCAGTCACACATGGATGGATATCACAGAGTTATAAAAGTACCATTAAAGAGGTGTTTAAAAAATGTCAACAATGATGACTACCATACGGACTCTCCTAGTCAAACAATGTGAAAAAAAGAAATCATAGGGGTTAGAACATACCTATAGTGGCTCAATCAAGCAAATCATGGGTAGATGATCCTGCTTCTGCATCCTTAGTTGCCTCATCCCCACCGAAAGCTTCCCTCCATTCAGATGCATCTGGCCTAGTAGTTGTTCATGGCCTATTAGTTGAGGCACCTACAACCCTCGCTCGTAGGGCCTCCTTTCATTTCTCATTATCCACTTGGGACGCTTGCATCTCCTTTTTTTCTCTTCTTTATCAGCCTTCTTCCTCGCCTTCTCCTCTACTTTTCTTTCTTCGTCTCTATCTTGCATCTTTCTCTTATGCTTATCTTTATTCTCTCCCTTCTTCTTCCTTTCTTCACTAGTTCCCCATTGAGATCAAGCAACGGGACTTCATCCTCAGACTCATCAGCTACTAGATCCATAAAAACCATTAGTTGGTACTGCTGCAATGCCCTAATATCAGCTTTTACCTTATCTAGTGTTTCTCTAAATAGTGCAAGATCTGGGGTAGACATTTATCTCAACCATGCATTGAAATGGTTCTCCAAATTATCAACCCGACCAGCAAAAGCCTAGAAGGGTTTAAGAGCTACCCTGATCCTCTTATACATGACCGAGGTAAACTGGTAAGAAAATTGCTGTAGTTCTGCCTTGCATCGCCTTGCTTGTTTCTCCTTTCTTCTGAAATTAGGAGAATTAAATGTCAATGCCGATAATTAAGCTGCTGTTGTAGGGTTTGCTTCGTTCTTATGCACTGGGTTCGCTCTTGCAGGAGATGTTGGCTGTACAGCTTCAGAAGTTTACACCTCCACATTAGGTGTTGAAGGGGTACCCATAGGAGATGTTTGCAATTCAGCAACCGCTACTTGATTTAATGCAACCCCTGCTCCATTGTCTAGCACCAGCCTTAGGTGGTTTTCATTGTATCTCATAGGGTCGTGGGACTTCTTAGCATAAAGTTCATCGTTTATCCCCAACAATGTCACCAAAATTTGAAATGCCCAAATTACACCTCTCTTTCGAGAGATTAAGTGATCGTTGTCAAATATATAACCCAACTAAGTTGGGGTTGAATCCCATAGGGAATATGGTGTTAAATTAAGTTATGTGTTAGTCAATCAACTGATAGTTAGTAGTTTCTGGTAAATGGGGTTTTTTTGAGATTAAATAGGTAGTTATTTCTTACTTCAAGTTTATCACTTGTTACTAGTATTTTGTGTTTCAAGTCAATATTATGGAAGAAACCAGAATTGTGTTCACTATGGGTGTTGGTGCTTGACATACATTAGTAGAGATTTAAGATTCTTGTTACAGATAGGAATAATAAATAATCCATATCAGAGCAATGCCCAAATGTCTCTCAACCTATTTAGGAATTCAACTACCTAATCCTTTCGAACTTAGGGAATATATATTTATGAACAAAATTCTATCAGGTTAATTAACCTTGTTACAACATTAATTATTAAATGGAAGTTTAATGCTTCCAAGTCCCTGTGGACAATTCACTTCCCAATAGATTTTATTTTTTATTTCAAGCAAATCACTAGTTAGGCATAATCTATTATTTGAAACTAATAGAAAACGTGTACAACAGAGGAATTATCAACAAGTCCCTAAAAGCTAACAAATCTTGATCCACTAGTGACATTGCAAGACCGAACCTATAGATCCCATAATTTGAGTTAAGGAAATTTGCTACTCATGATATAAAAAGCAATAGTAAAAATTACATTCATAATTCGATGGATGATAACTTACAGACTAATGATTAGCAATAGTTGTTTCTCCTTCATAATCACAGTAGAAATCCCAAGAAAAATATAATAATCTCCCCAAAAAGGAATTGCAATGTTATAACTAAAAAAATAGAGATAAAACTGAAAATTAGTCATGAAGTTTAAGATTCCCTAGAAAACCCACCTCTCTACCTTCAATACTCAGCCTAATTTTGAAAGCAAATCACAGATCACAGTTTTTTCCCTCGCACAGGTGAAGACAACATGTGATGGCTTATCAGGATTTTGATGACTTAACTGATATGTTGTCAACTTCTCTTCCTATTTCACATGTTGCTACCTTCGGCTGGCGACAATACCTGACGACTTATTAGGATGTTAACGACATATCAAACAATGTCGTCAACTCTTCACTACAACTCCTACGCACTGCCTTAGGCTGATGATATTCTTGATGGCTATTTACAAAGTTTATGACTTATCAGAAAAGTCATCAACTGTACTCTTTATGGCTGATTACTCAAAATTTATCTCTTTTGACTCAGTTGTCATTGGTTTTAATACATCTTAGCTCACTTACACTATCATAGAGAAAACAATTAAAAACCACAAAAGTTTCTTAAGAATTATAATTATTCTGAGTTAAAAACCTTAAATATGCTAGCATCAAGTTCACAAATCAAGAATCAGTCTATTGAGGGTGCCACTTGGGAAGCAGAAGTAGATGTGCGAGCCAAGTGTCCTCAAATTTTTTCTGCAAATTCAGATGTAGCCAAAGGTAACACTCTTCCTTGATTCAATTCTTTTCTACTCATATGTTTAGCTATATAGTTGTCCTCATATAAGTTCATGCACTCCTAGATTACTCAAAAGCTTAGAATGATTTAGATTCAGTCTCGCAGTTTATTTCAGTTATGCATGCTATCTTATATTCTTAGATTCCTCAGAAATTTAAGCATAACTAGCAACATTTGAGGAAGAATGTTTTCAATGGGGAGATATTGTATTACCCCGTGATTTTCCTAACTTAAATTCATCCCTAGAGTGTTAAGAGATAGCTTCCAAAATAAATACTATTTATTTGTTATGGAATTCCTTAGATTTGGACTTTTATTGCATAGGAAATTGAATTATCTTTCCAGCGATATAAGATTAGCCTAAATTCGATAACCAAGTAAGAAGTTATGGCTATTTTAAGTTCCTATCGCAAAACACCATTGTTTGGACCCTTAGCGCATTATGGATCAGTGTAAATTATCAATTGTCCCATTCTAGTGGCCCTGCACGATATTGGCACATCGTGGAGAGGATCAATTTCCCATTTGTTATTTTCTAGAGGTCCAGCGCGATAATGGCGCATCGCACCACGTGACAAAATGGCATTTCAAAGGGGCACCGCGATGTCTCTATATTGTAGAGTTGGCCCAATTTCCACTCATTGATTTCTAGAGAGTCACCGTAATAGTGGCACGTCGTGATAGCCATCCAGATTGATAAAATGTACATTTCCCAGTTTCATATAAAAGTTTAAAGGGGGTATTTTGGTAAATACCCAACCCCTAATCCGTCAAAACATAGTAAATTAATCATATTTCAAGTACTTTATACTCTTTATTCATCATTCTTTTCAAAAACAAAATCATAGAAATCAAAGGCTCCTTCTCCACGAAACCCAAATCCCTCCATTAATTTTCCAAGGAAATTCAATATTGATAATTCCCAATTCAATAACTCTAAGAAGTTATCTCCAAAACATCAATAGAGATCCAAGATTCAAGTTGTAGCATCTAAATCATCAAATTAAGGTATGTGGGGTTTGAACAAGGATAATTCTTTCATCCTTGTACCCAAAACTTGATTTAAATTACAAAATTATTTGATTTTATATGATTTTCCATGAAATTGAAATTAGGGTCCATACCCAATGTTGCCATTTATAAGATCATGAGATTTCAAGTGAATTATAGGTTGAGTTGCATGTTTATTTTCATATTTTCATGCTTATTACAGTAATTTCTACATTCTGAGATGAATTATCATTGGTTTATTATCAAACTTAATTATTATGATATTTGACATGAGTTTAATACATGGGTTTTAAGCTCTAAGTTTATCTATTGAGATTTTGAAAAAATGATGCTTTAAGCACCTTATGAACTGATTATATCAGATTTGCAATAAAGTTTTGATCTTTTGATCCTCAGATTTGTTTTTGGAATCCACTTTTCAGGTTATTACAGATTTTATCAGATTAATGCATAATTGATTTTAGATAAATCTTTATTCTAGTTTTAAAGTGGATTTCCAATGGAATGAGCATAGCAAATAAGAAGGGAGTAGTATTTAGCACCGAGAGGGAAGTGTGAGTTTAGCGCATCCTACTTCCACAGAACTACATAGCAAATGTATGTACAAATTATCAAATTATTCCCATTTTTATGTGGACGATAGTCACAGATATGATCACTTAACTCAGGTTATACTTCTTGTCAAGAGTATGACACCTCTCCCCAAAGTGAGGTTTCTTCATAGGAGGATGAGATGTTGGACTCCATGTTAGGTCACATGGTTTATGTTGGTTAAGAGAACCTCTCTATAGATTAAAAATATATGTTTCAAACCATGCTAATCAAAGTAAAAGAAATAAAGAAATGATTTTAGAAACCTAAGTGTAAAGGCCCACATTTTTATGCAAAATATGCTTCCCAGAACGATAATAGCTTCAGATTTTAGCTTTTAGATTTCAAATTTAGAGTGAGCTCTTTTACACTTGGATAGTATGATTTAAAGACAGAGTTTAGTATAGATTTTAGAACTAAATATAATGGCTCACAAGATTTATATAGTATATTTTTCTTCTCATTGCTACATATTAAGATATTCCAGCTTATGTGAGTTATTTACTTTTAGCATGCATTGTTTTATATATGATGATTATGAGATGAAGTGTAACTTATGCAAACCACCCCATATACTCAGTATATCCTCAAAGTACTAATCCGCATATACGTCTATGTGCTATATTGTCTCATAATGTAGGTTCAGGTGCTCAGTGTCAGTAGTGTGAGTTGTTTGAGCATCTCCATCTACATCCATTAGTTAGTGAGTCCTCATAGTTTGGGGACTTATTCATTTAGATTTTGCAATTTATCAATTTATGAAATTTAGCATGTCCTTTCAAACAGTTCGAGTTAGCTGGGGGTTTGTCCCAGTGACTCTCTAGTATTAGTAGTAGAGGCTTGTCAGACTACTAGTTTTGATGCATTTTTGATGTTTCAGATGTTATGTTCAGATTATTCTCCAATATTACATATAGTTTTCTCATTCTAGCATGACCTTTATGTCTATATTTCCATTATTATAAGATTCAGGCTCAGTAGTATATAGACAGGGTTAGCTTAAGGCTACTCATAGTCTTGAGTACCGTGTGACATCTCGGGATCAAATTTTGGGAGTTTCATTTTTGCTAACTCCTACCCAATAGCTAGAAATAAGTCTAGATGCCTCTAGAAAAGAACTATGAATCCCCTAGATTAAAGTCGATGTTTGGGAGCTTATGGCACTATGAAAATTCTAATTTAAGGCCGATGATTAGGATTTTTATTCTGATACCAATTCCTTGATGATAAAATCTCCAAAATAAGAAAATGAACTTAAAATTCAAACAAACTGTTTGATAATCTAACCGACAGTTTTCATAACTTATAAATGATTTGTAACCCCTATAAGAATGGTCAAAATGCCAAATCTTGTTGAAATGGGGAAAACAACCTGGCTGGTCATTACATATTACTATTTTAATTCTTAGCTACTATTAAAATATATCTATAAATCTTTTGTGAATTTAAAAAGAGAAATATTAGGTTTAAATAAAGAACATAAGTAGTGAGTTCTTGTCTTAATAAGGGAATAAAGAGAGGATTCTTTATTAGGATAGGAATTTTTCCTAATGCGCCTTATTTGGTTTATATATGGGATGAAATGTAAATGCTTTTGAATTAGACACTCATATCCCTGCTATACGATGTAGTTTTGTAGCTAGTTTGAATAGACGATTAAAAACTAAAAAGATCATAATTATGATATTAACCCCATGAATCAACAACCAAGATAGATAACTTAAAAATTAATTAATTATTTATATAGATAATTGTTAACTAAGCCTTAACACTGGAATTCTACATGATATTATTTATAACCAAATTTACATACGTCTTCAATTTTACTATTTACTTTCTTATCATCAACCAACAACTTATCGGTTATAATCATAATTAAATAATTTTACATCATTCAATGAACTGAATTATTTACTAAGTGAAAAGTCCCTATGGGATTGATATATGGCTCGTAAGAGTGACTTTATTCCTTGAATGATGATGTAAACTTATGTGTGCATTTAGGTGCAAGGCAAAGCAACTTGGGAACTGATTTTTATGGAGAAAATAGATGCATAAGGTCTATTTTAACTTAAGAAAGAATGTATCTGATGACAGTTAGCAATTCACTAGGGATGCGGAGAATAGGATGATGACCATTCTACATGGTGTATTTTAATGGTTTCAATGGTTTTTTTGGGTTGGATGACATTTCATGGTTGTCTGGTAACTTACCCTAGTAGCTCATATCGTGAAGAACATGCCATTCTTTTATAATAGTGTTACACGATAATGCTTTTTTTTTAAAAGATGAAAGATGAGTCATTATAAGAATATAAGACCTGGTATATCAAGAAATAAAATGGAACATTGGGGGAGGGACTGAATATGGAAAAAATTGATCTCTTGGGATGATTTAGGATTAATTTAGAACTAATTTTTAGGAAAAATAAAGTGCGAGGGAGTAGAAAATAGAGGAAAATATAAATATATGAGATATTTGAGAATAATATTATCATTCCTTCTAAAGAAATGATCTTAGGAGAATTTCATTGATAATGTGAGGATTTGATCATGTTTGAAATTTAAAAATTGAGCTTGTGCAAATAAAATTATATCAAAAATCTATAAAATAAGTTTTAATTATATAACTAAGTAAAATATAATTTGGTTGTTCAAATTTAGGATTAAATGTATGATAGCATAAAATATTTTCTAATGTATCTAGAAAAGTAAAATAGATAAAATGCAAAAGAGTGCATAGAAAAGAATATATCCTTGTTAGTGAATAATAATATAATAATTATAAAATGATTTTACAATATTACAAATGATATTTAATATCTCTATATCCTATAAAAATACATAAAAAATATTTTTGGCCTTAGAACAAAATTGACTCTCAAATGGGTGAAATGATAAAAATGAGGGACAAAATTGGGTGTCACCATTAATTTCACACCTATTTTAGATAACATCAGTAAATTTGAGTTGAACAGCTAATAATTGCCTCTATAAAATCAGGGTCTTTTTATATATGTTAGATTACATATTGGCAGCTTCCATATTTCATTGATTTGAACCCCACATTTTTCTCATTGATCTCGATTTACTATTTTCTGTTTAATAATTTTGTGCTGATTCAACCAAGATGATGATTTGGGTTATTTAGTAGTTAATGTTTTATTGCTAGAGTTTATCCTTGGCATTGAATATTTTATATTATGTTATTACTTATTATGTGGTTGGATAATGAAAACTAAGTCGATTTGAAATTAAATTCAATGATTTCAAGTCAAGTTGGTTATTTGGATTCCTTTGGTGTTCATTTGATAATTGGTGTTTTGGTATTCTAGTTATAAAAGATAGCTGAATATATTTGTATCAAATTCTTGTCTTAAGCCAAAAGAACCATTTTTATCAGTTAACAATAATCTTGTTGAGTCTTAAAATGATTTCATGTTTGTTTGTTTCTCTAATTTCACTCAAGGGAGTACTGAGATTCATAATTTTTTGTGGTGGAATTTCACTTCATATTTTGATGCAACTACAATATGGGTGGCGACGGAGAGTTGTCCAACCACTACAACCAATGGCTAGTTTGGTAAACCAAATGGTGGATTCCATCATGTTGACACCACCTTATATGGCTCCATAAATCTAACAATACCACACTAGGTGTATTACAAGATAAGAGTAGTCGAAAATGTCGTAACACTTTTTGTAAACAAGCTCCTAGAGCTATTATTGGTGTGGAAGCTATGTGAAGAACCATTGTGTTTGATATTTATGCATTGTTCTTTAGTCCCTCTATATACTTGCACAAGACTGCAAGTACGAACAAAAATAGTTAAAAAGTGAGAAACAATGTAATTATTATTGCATGGGTCAAACAAATAGGAATGATAGTGAGAGTTAGAATGTAAATGATGGGCCAATAATTCACGACTCATTATGCCTACGTTTTATATTAAGTGACGTCCTCAATGCATATTCTGAGTCATTTCCCATGGTAATTTGGTTGTATATATGTAATAAGCCCAAAGAACATGCTAAATTAAAACAAGAACCAAAAAGGAGAAAATGCTTCAAGAAAATGAAGATATAATTAATGTGAGATTTACAAGAACAAAATATGGCATCACACAGGCCAAGTGCATATTACACAAGGTGCGTGCTAGATATAAAATAGGATAGAGGACCACATAAAGTGAGAATTTCTGAAGGAAGACTCCAATAATGATTGTGCAAGCATAGGGTTGAGTTTTATGCATTGCACAATACTTATGTGAACACCGTATGATGATTAAATGGTGAATGGAACTTGAGGATTTGAGATCAGAAAAGAAAGATTATGTGTCCTAGCTAGTTAAAATTGCACATCACAAAAGCATTTTGCGATCCTGATTAGACATATATAATATGCTCCGGTTACAACTTTACAATTATTTAAGTTCGATTTTCTAGGTCATACACGTAGAATCTTTTTTCAAATTTAGGAATTATTATTCATACTTTGCAAAAAGTTCATGAATAAAAAGACCGGTAATGAAATCCATATTGATCATCTCCTACTTATTCAGGCAACTTTACTTCTTGATACAACCCACCAAGCGACATGTTCTTACCTTTAACCTATTGAAACACCATGCACTTGGCAATGAAATCAACCATATCCCTCTTTATACCATTCCAACAATTGATCTATTTATGATTATAATACATCTTTGTCAATCCAGAAAGAACAACAGAGCATGTGACTCATGTGCCTCAGCTAAAGCCCTTTGTCATAAACCATATTTATTAGGAACACACAACCTCGCTTGGTACTATAAAGTACCATTGCCACTAATCTTAAACCCCACCACCTTTAGCCCATCAACATTACTCTTGATTTTTATCAAGATAGGATCCAACGCATTATTCTCCTTAACCTTTGTACTAAGAGACGATCGGGCCACTTTTTTCACCATAACACCACTATCCTAGAGTCCAAGAGATGAACTCCAAGATTAGCTAAGAGGTGAATATCTTTCCACAATTATTGCCTTCCCTTTACCACATGAGCTAAACTACCTATGGATAACATGCTAAGAGCATTCGCAGCATTGTTAGCCTTACCTGGGTAATAGTGAAGACTCATATCATGATACTTGAGAAGCTCATATAGAGGAGGTGGCTTGAGCTTCTCATATTAGGATTAGAGCGGATGTTAACTTATCCTTCAACCTCTCAAAACTCCCCCCACAAGAATCAGACTAAGAAAACTTAACCTACTTCTAAGTAAACCTAGTCAAAGGAACATCTATAAAAAAGAAAAGCTATTCATAAACCGCCTACAATACCCTGCTAAAACCAAGAAGCTCCAAATATCAGATGGATTCGTGGGCCTAGGTTACCTCTTCACCATAACAACATTCTATAGATCTACCATAATCCCTTTATTAGAAATAATATCACCCAAAAAAGTCATAATGTTTAACAAAAATGCACACTTAGAGAACTTGGCATACAACCATTGTTCCTTTAAGGTATATAACACCACAAAGAAGTGATTAGCATGATCCACCTCTCTCTTTGAATAAACTAAAATGTCATAAATAAATACAATGATGAAGAGATCAAAATACTGCCTAAACACTCAATTCATCAAATCCATAAATGCTATTGGAGAATTAGTCAACCTAAATGACATCACCTAGAACTCAAAATGCCCATATCAAGTATAAAAAGTTTTCTTAGGGATATCCACCTCCCCAATCTTAAAATAATGGTACCTAGACCAAAGATCTATCTTAGAGAAGAACTTGGCACCTTGCAACTGGTCAAACAAGTTACCTATCCGAGGAAGAGGATACTTGTTCTAAACCATTACCTTGTTCAACTGCCTATAGTCAATGCACATCCAAAGGGAACCATCCTTATTGGACACAAACAACACTGGTGCACCCCATAGAGAAACACTAGAAAGAATAAACCTCTTTTCCAAAAGATCCTTAAGTTGCTTCTTGAGTTCCTTCAACTCAATCGGATCCATTCTATATGGTGAAATATAAATTAGAAGAGTGTATGGAATCAAATCAATACCAAACTCTACTTCCCTATCTAGAGGAACACCAAGAAGTCATCCAAAATAACCTATAGAAACTTATTAACCACATGGACCGAAGACAAAGAAGGGCCTTCTGAGTTAGAATCATTAACCCAGAATAAGTGATAAAAAAAACCTTTACAGATTAACCTCTGAGCGCTAAGATAAAAAATAAACCTCCCCTTAGGAGCTAAGAAACTACTTACCCATTTTATAACTGGTTCACTAAGGAACTTAAAGATAACCTTACGGGTCTGAAAATCCAAAGACGCATAACAAGAATGCAACCAATCCATACCAAGAAATATATCAAAATCTACAATACCTAACTCAAATAGATCCTCCAAGGTATGCTTGCTTCCAACAGATACCATACACCTCTATAGAGTCTCTTAGTAATAATCAAATCACCTACTGGGGTAGACATAGAAAAAGGGTCCATAATGACTTCTAGATCGAAACCAAAAGAAACATCCACATGTGGAGTTATATAACAAAGAGTGGACCCCTGATCAAGCAAATAATACATGTCATGAGTGTAAAGATGTAATATACCAATAATGACATTAGGTGATTCCTCGGATTCCTATTGGGTCACCAAAGCTTACAACCTATTCTGACTAACACTAGAACCAAGAGTAGTAAAGGAAGCAGATGCCCCACCACCAGGTGTAGGAGTAGAAGATAAATCCACAAGAATCTTATTCGCCTATGTAGCAACTTTATTAATCGGACAATCCCTAAGCTGATCGTCTAACTGGACACACCTAAAGTATTTGTGCCTTTCTTCTTTGTAATAACCCCGAAGAGGACGACTATAGAATCTATAAGGAAGTGTAATACCTCATACTTTTACCTAACTTGAAATCATTCCAAGTATGTGAAAAACTTACTTTGAAAGAGAAATCTGCTTTTATTTATGTGGAATTTTTAAGAATTTAACTTTTTTATGTGGGAAATTAAATTAGCTTTCCAACGATACCAATTTTGTCCGAATCCGGTATCGAGGTAGAAAGTTATGGCCATTTTACGGAAAGCAATCAAAACTACCCAGGTGCGATGATGAGGGCCGATGGACCATCGAGCCAGCAATGAACCATCGCCCAAACAATCTCAGTGGAGGCAGTGAGACCACCTTCTGCCTAAGGTTGAGGACTTAGGCTGATGAACTATCAAGCTAGCGATGGACCATCGCACAAGTCGTTGTAGTAGAGACAGTAAACCCCTATTTTGCCTAGGTACGACGGTTAGGACCAATGAACCGTCGACCCAGTGATGGACCTTCATACCCAACATCACATAGTTTATTCATTTATTTTAAAATTATTTTTAAAATGGTATTTGGGTATTTTTCCACCCATTTTAACCCCTAACAATATCAGATCAATGCTCATAAGTTCATTGTCCATCTAAAACATCAAATTAGGGTTTTCTCTCAAAGATAATCCCCAAGAACAAGATCCAAATAATTCTTCAAGAAAACTAAGAGATTCAAGTTCTTCAAATCCAAGGACTTCAAGAAATGCACAACCAAGGTATGTCATGTGTTGATTCATGGGTCCCTTTCACCCATGAAGCTCAAGAATCTCTTTTCAAAATATAAGATTTGTGTATTTATGAATATTCATGATTTAAATAGAATTGAAATTTTATGTTCATGATGTTATAGGGTTTTGATTCATGTTTTAAATTACATTCTTCTAATGATTGACCCTAGTATATGAAGATTTGCATAATAACTATGATAAACCCCTTCAATTTATAAGTTGATTGATGTATCCATGATTATTAGATGTGTTGATGATTGTATAACCAAAGTATGCTCCCCATGTGTTTGATTAAATGCCTATGTGAAGGAAAATCTGCCATACTAGTATAATAATATGAAATCCCCATTCATGTACAAGTTCATGCATGTCAAGTGTTTGATGAAATGTCTTATTAAATGAGTTATGGATATATATGTGGCCACTGTGGTGCTTTAGAACTTGTACTTCATACATTCTCCAGCTTATTATATTGTGGATTGTTGATGTGGTCATGTATTCAAGAAAGTCACTCTCTGTCTATTTCTTCCCATCGAGTCCTGGGGTACTTGTACCCAAAAATTTAGCTGTGTGCCTAGAATCAGTGTCATGTTTTCAAGATACTCTCAGTCAAGCTACGATCTATAGAATTCAGTCAGTCTCATGACTCAGGAAAACTCAATAATCTCCATAGTATTTCATTAGTCAATGGAACTCAGTTAACTCAGTCCGGTTAGTTCAGTTAATCATGTTTAGTGTCTATCTAGATGGAAGTAGAATTAGCACTGAGTGAACCCAAGGATGGGAACCCACCTGTTATATGAGAGTGTGATTCTTAGAAGCAATCATTGTGTTGTAGAACTACGTAGCCAGCATAGGTTGAGACATCATAACCTGTTATATAAGGGTAGATGAGGTGGCTTAACCTGTTATATGAGGGTTCCCATCGTTCTCACTAGAGTTACCTATTATATGAGGGGTACTCACAAATTGTCCTTACCAGTGGCACGGCATTGACACCCTTCCAATTGGGGTTACAGATTGAACCCCAACTCAGCCATAATGGCGTATTAGGGGCATATAGGTTAGCTGACTACTTTTAACAGTTTCAGTTACAGAATTAGGACTGTTAGATACACTCATCCTGTCTAAGTAAAAGAACTAAGATAGTTCTTCGGATCTCAGGTCTGTCAGATACAGTCAACTCAGAATAGTATGAAACTCAGCTAGTTCCATCAGAACCTAGACTGTTAGATACAGTCACTCAATATTAGTTATTTCAGTTATATAGCTATCAGTATCTCATGTTATCAACACTCAGACTTAGTAATCATGTTATCAAAAACTTAGTTAAGTTACTATACATTCATGCATGTATTCTCACTTTCATGTTATCCAGTCAGTTAGTATAGTCCATGCATGTGAACCCTTTGCATTCAGACTACCTCACATGCATACCAGTACATTCAAAAGTACTAATGCATTTGTGATATGGTGTTTTATACCATAGGTTCAGAAGCACGACCTCTAGAGCATCAGTAGCATTCCAGTCTTAGCAGTCAGAGTTAGCAGTAAGTCCTCATCCTTTGAGGACATGGAAATTACTTTATTATCTTATTAATTAATTTATTTTAGTAGTTGGAGTTAGTTGGGGACATGTCCCATCAACTCCTTATTCAGACAGTTTAGAGGATTTCAGACTATAGTATGTTCAGACAGTTATTTCAGTTGTTTTGGTATTGATATACCATAATTTTAGATGTTGTGTTTTATCAGATATTTGAACCTTATGGCCTTTCAACCTTTATTTCCGCATTTATACAATATTTTATGCAGTTTTTAGGTACAGATATCAGTCATGGGTTAGCTTGTGGTCCTTCAGGGTCAGGAGCACCGTGTAGCATTTTGGGTACCAGATTCGAGGTGTTATAGAAAGACATAAAGAAATTAACTAACCTAAGCTCACCTTAGATTTGTAAACCTGTGCCTAAGAATTATCACCACCTTGATGACGCCTGTCTCCCGAGTGGTATGGAGCACTAGAAGAAAAGGAACTAGAACTCCCCCACTTTTTTTTTGCCATTTGCCATCATCTCTACCACACAGAGGCTGAGCACCTCCTAGATCACAAAACCTGCTCCTCTTTCCCTGCCTATCCCCAAACTTTACCTTTCTCTATTTCTTATTGTCAACCTATTAAATATGAACAATCAACCTAGAGATATCCATATATTTAATCATCAAAGAAGTCTTGTTCTCGAGAATCAAATCTCTATTCCACCTAGAAGCAAATTTCCTCATTCTCAACCTTATATCAGTCACTAAGTCAGGATCGTACCTTGATATCTTATGGAACTTCAAAGCATATTCCTTTACTGACATCCTCCTATGCTTGATGTCCACAAACTCCTCCATATTAGTTTCCCTCAACTCTTAAGGAAAGAATTATTCCAAGAATGAATTAGAAAATTCCTCCCATAACTCTTCCTCTTCCGTACATCTTTATCCCTATCCCACTCCTTGTACCACTGATAAGCTACAAAGTTAACCCCTTATTCATTAGTAGCCTTCATCACCTGAAAGATCTTTTATATCTCATCTAAAAGGCCATATTGATGATCTTCCACCTTTATTCTAGTAAAAGTTGGTAGACCTATCTTTATAAATTGATCAACCCTTGTGGGCTCAGCATATAAACCACTAGTTGCACCCTGCTTAGCCTGAGCAGCAACTTGTTGGTTAACAAACTAAATAGACTGATGAAATTTTGCATTTCTTATGTTGCACTAAGGGACTTGAGGAGAACTATAAAGAATTTAAGGAACTCCAACACTATGAAGAATGGGACTATAATATCAAAGATGTACTCCATATGTAGGACGTACCCCTTAAGCATTATCCCTAGATAGGATGAAAGAATTTCCTTCTGTTCTAAATCTAGGATGCATGATCTAAAAGATGAATAAGCAAGTATTAAAGAAGATTCCATGATTGAGGACTCAAGCTTGAAGATAGAATGACATGAAATTGAAACATTCCTAAATGTCTTGCAGCCTCTCCTTTATGACTGTGGCATACTTCACACCCCTAAAAGAGACTCTAACTGACACAACTTTATGGAATCCTAAGTGACCATGAACCTAGGCTGTAAGACTAACTTGACACAATCGTACCTAGGGACTTTTATTAATGGGCATCCGAAGTCTAACCACGATCGAGGACTGCCCCCTATTACCCAACCTAACTACCTATATCCATCCTTAGATGGGTTGAATTTTTAAAATATAACAAGATAGAATAAATATTCTCATTAAGACTCTGGGACACGGTCAGAACCGTGATTGACCCAACCAAGTCCAACCATACCACACCAATTCTCGTCCATACCTAAAAAAACCAAAGGCTATAAACCAAGCCATAACCAAAGAGAATACAAAAACATAATATAATAATTCATCCCAAAATGTAACATGATGGAACAATGAGAAATATGTCCCATGATGCTAGCCTCCTAGACAATTCCAATGCCAAGGTCGACACTAATATCGATCCCGCCCATACCAACAAAAGTACCATAAAGCCTCTATCAAAAAGAGTAAACAAATTTGGTTGGGACATGCCCCCACCATGGAAAAAACTAATATCCAAAATAAAAAAAAGTATCTAAAGAAATCCATAACATGAAAGGATGTCTTCTGAAAGGATGGAAGCTAACCACTTCAGTCCAAGTGCTGATACAAAATTTGTGTGCTAAATAAGAGAAGTAGAATGGTTGATTCATACATAGCATGGGTATATAATAACCAGTAGATGGGGTTAGCAAGTGACCGCTAGCCTAAATCTCAGGATAATGATAAAATAATACATGTAATAAAACTAAGTAAAACTACCCATAATGCATACAACCAAACATATATATAAGTGCCAAGAAAGGGGACCAGGTTTATAATGCATTGAATCCTTTACCTAGGATGTGTAGCTTAGCTACCCTAAACCACCCATGGGATATATGGGTTCATCTCCCCATGCTGAAAGGTCCCAATGCGTGTAGCCTCATGACCAGGGAATTATCCCATAAGATGACTAATATATCTCCCAATAGTGTGATATTATGTACACAGTCCACTAAGACTAATCCTTATATCGGCAAACACGATTTTCCATTTTTGGTTCCCCTAAGACCGCCATCTTCCACGGCTTTGCTACACACCAATCATTAATGCCCAATAAAATCCATTTCCAAATAACCAACAAATCCATTTACCATTTTATTACCCAAGGCCAATATTAGTGGTGTTGTCATAAAATCCCATTACTTGCAAGTAATATCCATAGCCAAACCATTTAGGTTTAGAAGACTTTCAAGTGTTCTTTCTATATACCATATTAAACAACTTGGGATACTTTTATGTTCTCCAAAAGAATAAAAGTTTAGAATTTTCAAACTATTTAAACCAGGTATAATTCCTTTACAGAGTTTAAAATGTGCAAGAATTCCACTAAAAGAAGTCAATGCAATGAACATATCTTTATAAGTTTAAGCCATAATATAGCCAAAACTAATTCCAAAGACTATTATACCATTACCATGCTATATAATTGTCCAAAACCATAATTAATGCATATAAAATCACAATTAAAACCATAGGAAACCATGACCAAGCATTTAATAACATAACCCCCAAATAATAGTTGAAAACCATAATCATGAAATAGTAAAACCATTAAATAAATCATATAAACCATGCCTATAGTTGAAATTATAATGAGGGAAGAGAATAATGTCTTATACCAAAGAATTGATGGAAAGAAATTACCAAAGTTGTCCCAAAGATGAAACACTAGCCTTCTTTCCCTAAAAGTTCTTGAGAGAATTATAAAATGTTTTAGAATAGTTTATAAGTTCTTATGAATAGAATAATAAGGTAAATAACCTCCTAAGTGTATTAGAAAATGTGGGTCCTAGTTAGGGTAAGTAGGAAAATATCCAGAATACCCCCACTTAAATCCTTAAAATCCTATCACAGGGATATGACTGACCCATATGAGTTGTACCCTTCTATATGATTGGTGCCCACCATTCATATCCAAACCTCAACTCTTGGATCAAACACTATTGAGTATACGACTCATCCAACCAAGTTGTAACCAAATCATACGATTCATACCATTGACCTGTATCCCTGGCAGAATAGAATACCAGGAGGGTCAAACATTGCCTACTATATCGTACTAATTCCAGTGATGAAAACCATCCCACAAACTAATACTGGTCATCATACGATAAGAAAATACCACTTGTACCCCAACCTACGGCTCGAACCCATTAGTCATATTGGATCTAGAGAATTGAATTCCAGGAAATTTTGTAAGGGGAAAAATCAAGGATGTTTCAATAAACCTTTACCTTCAATATAATAGTGGACATGTTGTTGAGACAATTTAAGGCTTTGGAATTGATATTTATGAAATTCATAAGAGTTATTGGTTAGAGTAGCATCGATATTATTGGGATACCTTTAGGTATTTTCCTTCATATAATCATGTTGGAGCCAAAATGTTTTCCAAGTATGGAACATCAAAGAATGTTGAATCCTTTAATTTAAGATGTGGTTATAAAGGGGATCATTAAATATTTTTATGCATACTTACTGTATCCTATCTTGAATAGTTATTATAGAGCTCGGTGTGATATATTCTTAATAAGGGTGGAATTATGGTTGTTCCCAATGAGCATAATGTATTTATCCCTATCAAGCATGTTACAGATGGTGATTATGTATGGTTATTGGAAACTCAACTTAGGGATAGAAAAGGAACATTTCCCTATGCCTTTAATAGATCAACTTCCAAATCATTAGGTGGAGAGGGGTTGGTATCAGTTACTTGATGGGTATTATAGGTTCAACAAAATCCTCATAGCCACCCTAACACCAAGAGAAAACCGTTTTCTTATGTTTGTATTATAAATTTGCTTCCAGACATGTGTTTTTGGGGTTATGTAATGCTCCTACCACCTTTCAAAGATACATGTTGTCAATTTTTTTATATGGCGGAAGACAAAATGGAAGTCTTCATGGAAGACTTCTTGGTAATGGGTGACACATTGAAGCTTATCTTGAGAATTTATACATATATGTCCAAAGGGTTGTTGAAACAAACTTAATTCAAAATTAGGAGAAATGTTATTTCACGATAAAGAAAGAAATATACTTGGGCATATGATAGTTTGAAAAGGCATTCCAGATTATCAATACAAACTCAAAGTGATTTCCAAGTTTCCTCCTCAAATATACATTAAGGGTGTGCAAAGCTTTTTAGGGAATTTTGGCTTCTATCAAGGATTTGTCAAGGAATTATTAAGATAGTCTACCCAATGTCCAAGCTTCTTGAAAAGAAGAAAAATTTGATTTTAATAGGGATTGTGTGAAGGAATACAAGATTGTGTGAAGGAATCCAGTTGCCTAAAAGAAAAGCTTGTAATGACTCTAATTATTGAGGACCTAAATTTGTCGCTTCTTTTTGAACTCATTATTAATGCAAAATCATTGGAATTAGGTGTGGTTCTCGGCCAATAAAAGGAAAGGTCTTTCACCCAGTGTATTATGCAAGTAAGTCCTTGAATGATACACAAAGGAAATACAGAATTATGGAATAAAAATTATAGCTCTGTTATATGCATTTGAAAAGTTTTGTGCCTAATTGTTGGTCTCCAAAGATATGGTTCACAATGACCATACCACTATTCGTTATTGATGGATAAAAAAGGCAAAAAAGGATGACTCATCTGGTGGATATTATTTATTCAAGAATTTGACTTTGAGGTAAAAGATCAAAAAAATGTGAGAATCATGTGGCAGATTATTTGTCCTACCTTGAATTTAAAGATGAGAAGTTGGGTTAAATTTATATATTAATGAAGCTTTTCTCGATGAGATTGTCATGGATTATATGTGGATTATACACACTACATTGTGTGTGGTATGCTACCCGATAACCTTCATTATTATTAACAAAAGTACTTTCTCATAATGTCAAGTGGTACTTTTAGGATGAGCCTTTTTTATTTATAGAATTCAATGGTAATATGTGTCATAGATATGTGGCGAAAATAAGGTAAGACAAATTCTTGGGGCATGTCACTCCTCATCTATAAGTGGTCAACATATTGGTATTTGTATAGCTGCTAATGTTGTCACAAGTAGATTCTATTGGCCCACCTTGTTTCATGACTTACATGAGTTTTCTCGTGCTTATGAGAAATGTAAAACACAAGGAGGAATATTGAGTATGCATGAAATTCAATTGCAATAAAGTCTAGATGTTGAGTTTTTCAAGGTATGGGGACTAGAATCCATGGGACCCTTTGTGAGCTCGTACATGAATCACTATATCGTGGAATTGTTGGATTATATTTCCAAATAGGTCGAAGTTATTTATTTCAAAATAATAAATCTACAAGTTTCATTCAATTCTTTAAGAAGCATATCTATACTTGGTTTAGGAAACCCGACTATATTTTAAGTAATGGGTGCTCTCACTTTTATAACTACCCTTTTAACGCCTTACTTTCCTAGTATAGAGTAAAACATAAGTTGGCTTCACCAGACAACCGTCAAGTATATGGGCTTATGGAGGTATCCAACTATGACATTAATGGAATATTGGCCAATACCATAAACACTAACCAAATGGATTAGGCCTAGAAGCTCGATGATGTTATATGGGCATATAGAACCACTTCCAATACTACTATTAGCATGTGAGAATCATTTGGTTTTTTGTAGGGCTTGTCATATTCTCTCTAAGTAAGAATAGAATGCATTATAGGCCTTTCATATATTAAATATGAATTAGGAAGATACCTCTAAGCCAAGGGTAGAACAACTTTATGTGATTGATGGATTCCACTTAAGAACTTATGAGAGTTGTACTCCTTACAAGGAATACATGAATAATGGCATGAAGACAAGATTTTAAAAAGTGAGTCAAGAGAGGATGTCCTAGTGTTTAACTTGAGATACAAGTTATTTCTAGAAAAACACAAGTCAAGGTGGTGGGGACCATTTAAGGTGTTACAAAGCTTCCCAAGTGGAGATATTGAATTAGAAGGAAAAAAGGAATACTAATTAACAGTGAATATTCATAAGGTGAAGCATTACTTTGGAAGGATGTCAGAGGTAGAATTCATTGAGGTTTTTGACATTGACATTAAATAAGGTGCTTCTTGGGAGGCAACCCCAGTTTTACTTTTTGTCATTTTGAACAACGTTCGTTCAATTTGTAAATATGTAAAATAGTTTGGATCCAAAGATCAAATATGGTTGATTTTATACAATTATGTGATATGATGCAGCACTTGAGTGTATTTTACTATAGTAATGCACATCACACAAGTTGTTTGCTCAAAGTTACAATTCCCACGAGCCAAGATCAAGCTTTATGAGACACTTCTGTGAATTGAATTGCACTTATGAGTATCACACAAGTATATTGACAAAATTTATAGTGGGCACCTAATCAAAAAATGAAGAAATAGTATCACATATGTGTAGCGCACACCACACTAAATCTAGACAATTTAAATTGTGCATGCAGAACTAGTTAGTAAGTGAGGGGTCATTTAAATTATGTAGAGGGCTAAGGGTTTGACCTTTTGTCTTCATTGGCATATACACCCCTAAAACCTTTTATCTTTTCCTTCCTCTTGAAAAATCATAATTTTATAACACACACCTCACTATTGCTCAAACATTGTTTTCCATAAC